>NC_142929.1:118353553-118368553 GCF_046866305.1 Octopus bimaculoides
ATTGTTTTTTACAGCTGGATACCCTTCCTAAGAGTAAACACATTACAGACTGGACTTGCTGATTTTTATGAGACACTGGCGCTGGCGAGGTCTTTCTTAGGCATTTTTTCTGACAGCTTGATGCCCTTTCTAATGCCAATCCCCTTAGAGAGTGGACTGGTTGCTTTTTACGATGAGATCACCGAGTAAGATAGATGATTTTCTGAGCCCGTGTCTCACTAGCATAACCATTCGTATATGCATCATGCAATTTGTCTTTCACTCTGACAGAGAATCCTTTGGTTGCGAACAGAGGTCATAACTGTATGAACGTCCTGCATCCTATTTTAATTCTAGCAACAATACATTTAGAACATCTTCTACCTCTGCTGATTTGGTCACCTTGGTAACAGAAACTATCTACAACACAAACTATAAGAGAGCTTCCTGGGCATTTGAGAGAGTCTAATTTCTGTGTGTTCTTAGCGTTTATTGCTCCTGCGCATTTGCGACATAGGAAGCTGAATCTCTCTGTTAACCTACTTGTAATTCCATTGCATCTATTGTGTGTCCATAGTTTCCACTAGGTGCAACGAACAGAATTTTTTCCAACGCCCTTTTTACATAATTAGCAGAGTCATTTACCGAACGGAAAGAAAGTTTTATCCGTTTTCTTGTTAACAACAATTTCGGTCTTCCCAAGATGAAGCTTAAAGCTAAGGTTTTGCTTTGTTATATGAAATTTCTTCTCCAATTGGCTTATAGATTCTGGCTTAAGAGCGATGTCATCCGCATATACTAGTTCCCATGGGCAACCTGTTTTAAATTCTTCCGTTATGGCCTGGAGGACTATGACGAATAAGAATGGATTGAGAATAGAGTCCCGGTGAACCTCTACTTGTAAATTCATCACTGTATTCATGGGTGACTCTTACCCTACTGACAGCGTCGCAATAGATGGCTTCTAACAGGCCACTTATCAACTCCTAGATTCCTTAGAGACCACTAGACGAGAGCGAGGGACTATGTCAGAAGCTTTTTCCAGGTTAGCGAAAATCAAGTCCAATGATTTACTTTTGAATAGGTACTTCTGCAATTGTGTCGAAAAATTCCTTAGGAATTAGAACCCAGGTTCGAAATTTCCCCAAGGCACCTGTTGAAGGCTGGAGTGTATATCAGCCGAAACATTGTGTTAACAACAAAGAAGGTGAGGACAAATATCCGTCAAATGTAAATAATGTAATTAATGTTCTAATACTACTACACCACTCATTGGGAATGACATCTTTCTGGATAACCTGAGTAACTATACGAGTGACAACGCTCTATCCTATCCCACCCTATTTTAAGCATTTCAGCAATGATTCCTGTTAGTCATTGAGTTTTTCTTGACCCTATGTCCATAAATGCCTTATCTGTTATAATACTGTCATCTCTGTTGGTTCAATATTTGAAAGATTCTCTTCTCATGAATTCTCTATACCTTGCAAACTTTCATAGTGGTATTTCCATATATCTGCTATTTCAGAATCGTTAAGTGCAAGCATACCATTATCCATTCGCACACCCCTCTCACTCACAGCATATCTCTTTTCCCTGATACACAACTTTGTACTCCTAAACACATAACGCTTCTGATCCACACTCTGTAAGACACTGACAAATCTCTTACCTTGTCCTGTTCCCTTTGCTATGTAAACCTGTCGCCTATCTTCCGTTCTGTTTACCTGATTTAATTCTATCATAGTAATTTAAATAATATATTTTTATGTACAACGAAACGCAATTGAGTTGATTTGAAACATATAATATAGATATATTGGTCATCATTTAAATGAACGTTTTCTCAAGTGTCATTGCTCATTGCTGGAAATGTTGAAATCACTGTATATTTCTCTTACGGGAAAAATAGTCGGAAATCGTCTCTGGTTTAATATAAGACTTTAATATAAGTTACATCAATATGGAAATCTCATCAATGGCTAGCATACATATTCAGCATTGTGTGCAAAGGATACGATTTTGTTCATCTTGCTATCACAGAAGTCATCGAAAACGGTCGACATATTAAGGAAAAAATAAACATGTTTATGAGTTAGTGCCTCAGAGGTTATGGGTCACCTGTTGATGTGCAAATTGCATGGCAAATCATATATTACCATTTGCTTATGGATGAACTTACATTACTATTTGATGATAATCAAATAACTTGTGTACTTCCATGGAGGAAAACATATACTCGCCTTCGATGGGGACCAAAAGAAAAAATTTTCTTCTCACTACCCGGAAAAAAGTCAATCAAACTGAGGAAAATGCTAGTTAACTATATTACTCGGATGTTTCTTATCATTACTTACTCTGTAAGGAATCAGCAAAGTGAAAGTGATGCTAGAGCGGAGCGGATGAGCGTATATTAATTCAGGTTATATACAATTAGTTCTAAAGTTAATAACATATTCCACTTAAAGCTGATAGTTATTGTACGTTAAAAGAATTGTTTCAATTACCTAACAACTTTTGACGGTGCACTTTACAATATTTATAAAGAAGCTTGGAACGGAGAAACTTGCTCGAAAATAAGTGATGAATAGCAGAAATGCGTGACAGAAGCATCATTAGTGCAATTGCTATTGCATCTACGACATTTGCACGCTATGAAGTGTGCGTTGAATGAACCTAACAAGGTAACAGGAAGCTATCGTATGTTTGAGGAAGAAATGATGGACGAAAACATGAGACAATCCAAGACGTAGCTATTCAAAAACCAACTCAGAGCTGTAGAATCAACTTCATTACAAGAATTATGTTATCATGTCTTATTCCACGCTACATTGAAATTAATGAATTTATGACGTTGGCATTATTCAATGTTAACAGAATTTTGGTTAATTTAACTGAAACGAAGTATCAATTATTTCAGTTAGTATTTTTCAGTTTGAGACTTAATGGTGTAGTTCAATTTTCATTTCTAAATACTCCAGGTGAACGTAGAAAAACATATCTATACCATACATTGATTTAAAACAGAAACATTCACCAGTTATTTTGTATGCAAGAACATACATACCAACATATATGCGTTAATGTACGTATGAGCAGCTCATTGCAGTTAAAAAGTACCTTCTTGGAAATATCTGACCGTCACGTTTAAATATTCTGTGAGGAGCTTGAAAGAATTAAACGTTAAAGTCGTCGTTATAAGTGAGACCTTGTTGCTAATTCCTAATATTCTGTGATTGACATGATATTCTCTTCTACTCTAGGCACAAGGACCAAAACTTTTGAGGAGGAGCCAGTCCATTAGATCGACTTCAGTACGTAACTGGTACTTAATTTAGCGACCTTGGAAGGATAAAAGGAAAAGTCCATCTCGGCGGAAATTGAACTCAGAACGTAGACAGACGAAATTCCGCTACGCATTTCCCCTGGCGTGCTAACATTTCTTATTTCTTTATTGTCCACAAGGGGCTAAATATATAGGGGACAAAGAAGGACAGACAAAAGGCTTAAGTCGATTACATCGACCCCAGTGCGTAACTGGTACTTAATTTATCGACCCCGAAATGATGAAAGGCAAAGTCGACCTCGGCGGAATTTGAACTCAGAACGTAACGGCAGACGAAATACCGCTAAGCATTTCGCCCGGCGTGCTAACGCTTTTCCGAACTCACCGCCTTATGATTGACATGATATTCAATAAAATCCTCACTTGTAATTGATCTTCCAGTGGTAAAATTTTGGTAAGGGGAAGACTAATTTTTATTAAAATTTTTACATAATAAGAAGAGTTTTTTTATTATGTGAGCAGCTGCTATTATTGTGGACAACTCTTTATAATTGAAAATTCTACACTGACAATTGAAAGAATTCTGCAGGCAGCAAACGGAAACAGCTCCTGAACTCAGAAAAAAGTATTATCAGAGCAACATTAGGAAATACAACAGCGAATACGTATATTATCAATGGTAACCTTAATTCTGCAAATTGGAACATTGATATTATTGCATTACTTACTGGTATGGTGTCTATGTTGTAATTCTGATGCTACAAATAACAGTAACGTGGAAATAACGACAGCTTAATACAAGTGAGTGTTTAAATAATTTTATTGCCACGAGAATGCCACTACATGACTCGAAACAAAAGCGTGGTACGAGTATTATCATATTCTCCAATGTTGACATCAGAAGATGCTTGGTTAATGAAATATAAAGGTTTCAAAAAGCAAAAAAGAAAAAAAATGTTCTGTGGTAATCATTTTCATCATCAAATCGTTTCATCAATACTGATTGACAGATTACAAGTTAAGTGTTGCAAAATAAAACTTGTTTTAAATTTAGACATGGGAATATACATATTTTCTTTTCTATTTTACCATGGAAAATCTACAGGCATTCAGAAATAAAAGTAAGGTCATACTGCACGCGAAAAATAACTGCAATTAAGGAAGTCTTTGAAGAAAAATTCTCTAAATACATAATTATTAAATGAAATGCTACATTTAAAGCTTCTGACAGCTCGACATTATTACGCAATCTTTCTTTTACCGTACACTACATTGCAGTATTTTAAAAACTATTAAAGCGAGTATTCAAATGTAAAAGTTACTTGCAAAAATGTTCAAAGTAATGTTTATTATAGAGATAGTTGCACATAAAATTAAACTTAATTTCATTTATTTTCTGTTTATTTTAATAACATGTACAATATAGTTCAATATGACACCTCTCACAGAAAGGATATACTGCCATAGCAGCGCATAAATATATATATATAAGTGTGTATGTGTGTATGTGTGTGTGTGTGTGTGTGTGTGTGACTTTTGTCAGTATTAGTACGAAGTAGATAATGTAATTAAAGTAATGAAAATGTAATCAACATTGATTAATGTAGTGTAGTATTTTGAAACAGCGCTAATCTCCCATCATTAAGACTTAGTTTCTTGCAGAAAATGCATTCCTGCGGTGCCTATCAACAAAAGCCCGTCAACTATTCATAACAGGAAATTAACAATCAGAAAATATATTATATCTGTTTTGAATCGCCCACCAGCAAAAGTACACCGAAATATTATATGGAATTTTTATACCTCATCAGATACTCTTAAAACCTGCAATGTCTCTCTCTATCTCTCTCTCTCTCTCTCTGTGTCACCGTCCACTTTTCTCTCTGTCTGTCTTTTTCTCTCTCCCTCCGCCCCCCCTCTCTCTCTCTCTCTCTCTCTCTCTCTTTCTCTCTCTCTCTCTCTCTCTCTCTATATATATATATATATATATACACACACACACCTACCAACCGACATGTTCATCAAGTTTTTCCTCCTATGTTTGTTTCTCTCTCTCCCTCTCTTTCACTCTTTCCTTCTCCCTTTCTGTATATATATATATATATATATATATATATATATAGTACTAGGCTTGCTAAAAATAAGGGTGCATCGGATAAAAATTCAAAGTTTACAACATTCCCACTTCCCACTTTACAAATTCAATAACAACGCAACCTTCACACAACGTCATAAAAAAGTGCTTCATTCGGACCAAGTTTAAACACTCTGGGCCAGGAACATTAAACAGGGTAAACAAGTGATTCATTAATATAAACATTGAGCCCAACTATAATCACACACGCACACACACACACACACACACACAAACACACACACACACACACACACACGCACGCACACACGCACACTCTTCAGGAAACTACAGAAATCGGTACGAATTTTATAAAGAAATTATGAAATTTTCGTGGTTTTACAATATTTCTCGGTGTTGATTTGGCGCGACATCGAGGACGAGAGGGATATATATATATATATTACCATTCACTTCAGGACTGGTAACCACTTTACACGAGTATCCTGACCGTCTACACGTGTGTTAAGATTTGCTACAGAATTTCTGTTTAGACATATTTGTGGTACTTAAATGTACACATGACTTTGCCGTATTCCATTTATTCTTATCGTGTTTCTTGCTAACGAAGTAAGAATCCTTTTGGATTAATCCAGAAATCGGTCAGTTTCGGGAATAACGAATTTTCAAAATTTCTGTTAGCTTTCTTTCCTCGTTTCAAAACGCTGTGAATTTATAGTGAAAAAAATGGTACGCGGTTAGACGATCTCAAGTCTTTTTTTCGGCACATCGGGATAGAATTTTTTTCTTTTGCCTTTATTTATGTGTTTATAATTTTTACCTTAAAATGTATTTTTAATATGCTGGCCACTCATAAAATAATTTTTTCGAAAATCTTTATCCTTATATCAGAAGTATATATATATATATATATATATATATATGTATACAGGTGTATAATGATTGAATGTGGATTCGTCTTTTAATTGGAGTTTTCCAAAACAGATTTCTAATGTTGATTCTTCATGCTTTACTGGGAGTTTACAGGCGTAAATTTGCGAAGATATGAAAGTAGTACTTGTGTATAACGTATGAGGAATTTATGGAATGCATTTCCATATATCGCATCAATTTTGTTAAAAATGGAGGAGACAAGTTGTTAACATTTATTAGAAGTTTAAACATTTTAAAGAAAATTGATGGGTTATATGGAACTGCATTCCATAAATTCATCATACATTTTATATATATATATATATATATATATATATATATATATATATATATATATATATATATATATATATATATATACATACACACACACACACACAAACACACACACACACACACACACACATATATATATATGCATGTATATATTTATATATATGTATATATATTTGTATATAGATCGATAGATAGATACAAGAGACAGATAGACAAAGAGAAAAGGAGAGAGAGAGAGAGAGAGAGAGAGAGAGAGAGCGAGAGAGAGAGGTGAGGGAAAGAGAAACAGACAGGTACTCAGACAAACTAAGAGATAGGTGAAATGCATCAGCACTGGGACTAAAAATATTGTTTCCCAGAAGACTAAGGGGACCCAATCACAACTACAAGGGGGCCCACCCGCCATTTACAAAGCTATCATTTATTCTTTTTTTGTTAAAAGTATTCTTTTCTACTGGGTACAAACACAGCTTGGCTGAAATAATTAATGCATTCTTCCAGGAGTGAATAAAAAATCCTCAAACTTGAGGAAATGGGCCCCTTAGATACTAACATAGACCCACATATATGGATTCTAATGGTGCAGGGGCCTACTTGCCATCGCGCAAACTGGCAACTTGACCAATCTGCCACGGCTGGTAGTTATTTTCAATAAACAGTACCAACGTGAAATGAAACTCACCGATTAGCGACACAATGCTTTGCCTGTTCCAGAAAAGGAAGTCAACGTCTTATGATCGTGCGCCCAACTCTCTAGCACTAGTCCAACCTCTGTCATTTCTTTGTTAATACATTATCCCTCTCCCACTCTCTCTCTCTCTGTATACATGTATATTTATATATATATAAAGTGTAGTATATTGCCACTTAAGTGTGGCTGACCCCTAGGGGTGGATGTTACTGTTGCTTTTAGCCCCAGGAGGACATCTCCTCCAGCTGGCTTATCGACACACGACTGTGTCCTGTTTGCCAAGGGAGTTATCCCTCTCACCACGACCAGCAGCACGAACGTATCCGGATTTCAGGGTTATTTCCCTTCTTCGGCGTTCGACAGCTGATGACCTTGGCGAGAGAGAAAAACCTGGCAAAATCTTATATCTTCTTTTCCAGTGACATTCTTCACTGATATTGAAAAGGTGAAAACAAGCAATGTTAATTCTCTAAATGAAGTATTAACAGTAACTGCACGATAAAGTGTAGTATATTGCCACTTAAGTGTGGCTGACCCCTAGGGGTGGATGTTACTGTTGCTTTTAGCCAGCTGGAGGAGATGTCCTCCTGGGGCTAAAAGCAACAGTAACATCCACCCCTAGGGGTCAGCCACACTTAAGTGGCAATATACTACACTTTATCGTGCAGTTACTGTTAATACTTCATTTAGAGAATTAACATTGCTTGTTTTCACCTTTTCAATATCAGTGAAGAATGTCACTGGAAAAGAAGATATAAGATTTTGCCAGGTTTTTCTCTCTCGCCAAGGTCATCAGCTGTCGAACGCCGAAGAAGGGAAATAACCCTGAAATCCGGATACGTTCGTGCTGCTGGTCGTGGTGAGAGGGATTACTCCCTTGGCAAACAGGACACAGTCGTGTGTCGATAAGCCAGCTGGAGGAGATGTCCTCCTGGGGCTAAAAGCAACAGTAACATCCACCCCTAGGGGTCAGCCACACTTAAGTGGCAATATACTACACTTTATCGTGCAGTTACTGTTAATACTTCATTTAGAGAATTAACATTGCTTGTTTTCACCTTTTCAATATCAGTGAAGAATGTCACTGGAAAAGAAGATATAAGATTTTGCCAGGTTTTTCTCTCTCGCCAAGGTCATCAGCTGTCGAACGCCGAAGAAGGGAAATAACCCTGAAATCCGGATACGTTCGTGCTGCTGGTCGTGGTGAGAGGGATTACTCCCTTGGCAAACAGGACACAGTCGTGTGTCGATAAGCCAGCTGGAGGAGATGTCCTCCTGGGGCTAAAAGCAACAGTAACATCCACCCCTAGGGGTCAGCCACACTTAAGTGGCAATATACTACACTTTATCGTGCAGTTACTGTTAATACTTCATTTAGAGAATTAACATTGCTTGTTTTCACCTTTTCAATATCAGTGAAGAATGTCACTGGAAAAGAAGATATAAGATTTTGCCAGGTTTTTCTCTCTCGCCAAGGTCATCAGCTGTCGAACGCCGAAGAAGGGAAATAACCCTGAAATCCGGATACGTTCGTGCTGCTGGTCGTGGTGAGAGGGATAACTCCCTTGGCAAACAGGACACAGTCGTGTGTCGATAAGCCAGCTGGAGGAGATGTCCTCCTGGGGCTAAAAGCAACAGTAACATCCACCCCTAGGGGTCAGCCACACTTAAGTGGCAATATACTACACTTTATCGTGCAGTTACTGTTAATACTTCATTTAGAGAATTAACATATATATATATATATATATATATATATATAAACAAATAGTAAATGTGTATATGCATATATACGTACAGGTATGTGCATACCGACATGCACCTGTATGTATAAGTGCATATCTGGGTACAGGACATTGCAAACAAACGTAGACGAGAAAACACACAAGCCACGTAGAGAACAGTCTTCTTCATCAGCTACCCACGTTAAAACGGCTCATCCCATGGACCGCAGATTAAATTTGTATACGCAAATTAAATCTAGCCATGGAGGAATGTAGTGGCGGACAAAAAACAAGACAGGAAAACAAACAGAAAAGGCTTTACGGCCAGACGAGAAAAATTATGTGTGTATGAACATAATTGCTCGGCGATAGCCAAGGAAGAAAAGGATTAATGACCGGAAGTATATACACATGTATATATCTATATGGTTACACATATACGTATATATATTCTTTTATTCTTTTATGTTTGTTTCAGCCTCAAGGCTGTGGCCATGCCAGGACAAGTGCATAGATATGTGTGTGTGTGTGTGTGTGTGTGTGTGTGTGTGTGTGTGTGTGTGGGTGTATGTGTAATACATACATACATATATATATATATATATATATATATATATGAATACATACATACGCAAACACCTACACATATCATACTTTCATTAGTAGAAGATTGACAGTGATTTCGATGTTACGGCCTGCTACGCTTCAGTCCGAGGATCACTAACGGGCCAAAGCAAAATCCTGAAGTCATTGACATCCCTCCTCTTGTAATGACATCATAAATATGTATTCTACAAAAGTATGGTCTAGTTGTTCAGTTCAACAATAATACATATATACATACATGCATACATACATGGCTTGGTTATTATAGGAGATTAGCAGTATAATAGCAGTTGATACACATTGGGGCAGTCCTTGTATGCTTTTGATACTTTGTCCATAGAACCGCATGACATCAAAGCGATAAAATATGACATTCCTCAGCGAGTAGCCTGATATCCGTTTTGCGCTTGGGGATTTCCTATTTGACATTTCCTGTACAATTGTTTTCGGTATTTCGCCGTCTATTTCATAATGTTTTTACTAGGCAGCCCTGCTCCAGTTTTAGACATAAAGTTTGGAGTTTAAGTTTTTGAATCCTGTATCATTAAATAACCTCTTCTAGTTTTTTCTGAGGTCTTCCTTAGGTCGTGTGAAATTGTTCTGTTTTACATTTCATAACTACAATGATCTGTGAGATATTACTTCGCAGGAAGATGTATGTATGTATGTATGTATGTATGTATGTATGTATGTATGCATGCATGCATGCATGTATGTATGTATGTATGTAATTTATGTATGTATGTATGTATGAGTATATGTATGTATGTATGTATGTATGTATGTATGTATGTATGTATGCACACGCATTATTCTACATCAGTAGCCTTAAAACTCAAATACATGAAACTAAGATTTGCGATCCCAAAAGCTCCAACTTCGAATTAAATACACACACTCTGTATACAATTCCTTATGCATATGATATCACATTTTCCCTACGTCATTGGCATTCGAGAATCGGTCCATGAATCTCTAATTTCCAGGTAGCTTTTAATAGAATATACATGCTTTAATTTACATATAGGGTACAGTTAGCTAATGCAGTGATTCCCTAAGTTATTTTGACGTAGATCCTTTATAAAATTCGTGAAACCCATGCCAATATTTCAGCAATGATTACCCTAAATTTATCATGACGTTAAATGAAACGAAAACTTCCAGAGAGATTAAAATTTTCACATAAAAACATATAACTTATTTTTTGGAAAATGATAACAATTTTTTATAATAAAAAATTTTATTGAATTTTATTAAAAATACATAAATTTTCGGAATATACCATTTTTTCACTAACCTATTTTTAATATCCGATATACACAACTATATACACAAAGACACACACAAAACGATACGTACATAAATATATATACGCACATAATACATGGACATATAAGTTCATTAGTATATATATATATATATATATATATATATATATATATATATATATATATATATATATATATATATATATATACACATACATACATATATAAATTTGTACATGTATTTGTATTTTTGTACGTATACACACATATACATACATACATACCTACCTACTTACATACATACACACACATGTATATATATATATATATATATATACTTACAAATATACATACAAAATCTTTTATTGTTTCATTCAAGGTGATACAACCAGTACGCAAATGTGGAGTATTGTTTAAATGACTGCTAACAGAAAGGTTCTCAATTACCCAGTATGAGTTTTCAGTTTTTTATCTAGCTGGTACTCTGAAATCTTGCCTCACAAACTATGTGGTGTCTCACATACACACCTAGTCAAATATGTGTTTATGTGTATATCTATGTATGTATGCATCTCTCTCTCTCTCTCTCTCTCTCTCTCTCTCTCTCTCTCTCTCTCTTCTCTCTCTCTCTCTCTCTTTCTTTCTCTCTCTCTCTCTCTCTCTCTCTCTCTCTTTATACATACATACATATATATATATATATGAATCAATGTATCAATGAATCAATGTTCGAAGTAATATGTGGCCAGTTGATACTATTCCGTTAATGTTTTGAAGGAGATTACGAACGTCACTACATCTTATTTTATACTCATATTCTGGAACATTTCCTTGGCCATATCAAATGAGCGTCAGTTATTGTTGTGTTATTAAGTTACGTCTGTGTGCCACTGCGTTCAAATAATGCGAGACTCATTTTCCTTTTCGTCTCTGGAAATCATAAAATAAAGTACCAGTAAAGTGTGGCGTCGCTTTACTCAAATGCATCATATTTCAATATGTTAGAAATCAATATTCAATATATTGAATAAATGGAACACATTCATGGTCTCTCTGTGAATAGTTCGATGACCAAGACCCTTTACATTCTTTCTAACTTGCTTTGATTCTCCACCCAGAGAGTCGCATCAAGCCGACTAGATAAAACGGTGGACAGAAAATCGGGAAATCCGTGGTTCGTATCAATATATATGCTGTATCTACGAATAAAGTTTTTAATATGCAAACGATCAAGTCCGTTCAACTGCGAATGTGCTATATGTGTAAATAATACCCACCTTATATATAGAAGGCGTTATATGACTTCATAGTATTTCGTTGTGTCAAAATACCTAGTTAAAATCATATTAGAGATGTCGAGAGATTTCTTCGGGATGAAATTCAAAACGAAACAAAACAAAGAAACATTTCATCCCCCCACCCCAAAATTATATCAAGCCCTTCATAGTTGAACCAACGTGTCACTACAAATAACATTTCTTTTTCAGTAATATAAACAATGTACCTATGGGTAATACTATCTTATTGCATTTTACTTCATTGAAGTAACAAGATAAACATTTCTTTTCCTATCCACTGCTTGCTACGTGGAAATTGTAGATAAGCATCAGTCTTATGAGAATATTGAGGAAAATATATTCAAGATAATGGAAGTAACTTCTTTCGTTCTTCCTTATTTATCAGAACACTGTTAAAAGAAAATACGTCACACCTCTCATTATATTAGAGTTCGATGTGGACATTTCTAGATGCTTTACTATAATACGTTTATTACTCGTTAATGGTCGGACTTCTTAGCTCAAGCGAGCAGATGAATATTTATATGAATCTTTATTGTCCTGACTCCAGCAGCTGCTGATGTTAAGAGAGTTTGGATAATTTGGAAATATTGCAACAACCTCATATTCTCTAACCAAACGGAAATATAGCTTTTCTCTTTAACTCACTAGAACTTTCACTCACCTTTTGTATTACCCTGCTCATCATACATTCATTAAACAATTTCAAATCCACAACTGCTGGCCATATTCACACGCGTTTTCAGCTATAACTATTCCAACTATAAGTTCTATCGGCTGTAAATTAAATTCTCCAATAAACGAAAAGTAAAGGCAGATATAAAATATATATAAGGAAACTAGATTTTCAGTTAGTTACTTTCGAAAGTACTCACCATTTACATATTCTTCTATTTGCATACTTCGTGGCCCCTTCGTCGATATGTTTCTGTCTGTTGGAAATAAATTATTGCGCAAGAGATTATCTTTTAGATTTTGCTGTCTATGCGAAACAGATTTACAGTTATCTTTGACTACATTCTAGCCGATTGTTGGATTACCTTCATTCACGAAATTCTCTCTCACTCTTTCTCACTCTCACTCTCCAATGTAGGCGCTTTCTATTTACATAAATATTTCCATATACTTGAATGTTTCTATTAGGTTTTATAATTTCTACTGGAGTCGAAATGGCACTGGCAGAAGGAAATATTGATGCACATCAAAAGACTTCTCTGTAAACAGAAGTAATGGAATTACGTTTCGCATAGCTTATCTCGTATTATCTCTTGTATAACAAAACGTGGTATAGTTCTAGCGCAGATGATCAGGGAACATGTTTATTATGTTTGAATATATGTGCTAGAATGCGCATAAAGCTCAGTCGTCATATTAGATTTACTGAGTATCTAGTGTGTTTAGTAGCTAGACCATGTAATCATTCTAGTGTGCTTATTAGCCTGACCACATAATCATTCCCACACACATATGTGTCCCTGATCAACGCATTTCATTTCATTGTACAACATTCTTCTCGGTTAAAAATATGCACCAGCAACAGATGAAGCAAACCTCTCACCCACCAGTTGCCACATCATTGTCTCACGGAACTCATTGTAGAAACTCAGAGAGCCTTCATGAATCACCGTCATCTAAAACAATTAGCAAAATTATAATACATTATCTTATTCAAGTGGTTCCTACCAAGAATCTTTTTACCTCACTGCACCAGGTGTGTTTATCCCACATTTACATTAGTAGGTTCTCAGTATAATAGTCTGTGTCTTTCAAAAACAACAATGAGTTAGAGTTATTTTCGTACTGTTACAAGAAGAATGTTAGCCTGGTTTTCAGCATAATACCAGTAACCGCCAGATCTCTCCATGCCTTGTGCAACAATAGTGGAAGCGAGTGGGATATCTCAATATGTATCCTCTTTAGTCTTGTGCACACGTCATGAGACGTTTGAGCCTTCATAAGAATCCTGGTGTATATATAATGAAGGTGATCCTGAAGACCGTTTTTCATAATTCAGGTGTTGAATCCATCAGAGAATAATGTTTTCTTTAGATGTCATAAAGCAAGACGGTCACCTTTTCTTTGAAAAACTTTAGTGCCAGATATTTTGAAGGATATTATGCACACTCCGTCCTTGTTCTTTTCGTGACAGAACGTTTTTGCTTAATATGAGGGGCATAGGAACCGTGGTATTTGAAGTCAGTGACCATTTTGTGCCGTATGCCATCGTTGTAGCAAACTGGAAGGGGTCTTTCATTCTCACTGATTGTTATCCAGAAATGCAACGAATTTGGCTGAGACATTCACAAGAGAGTCCAACAGTTGATGGGTTATAAAAGCAAGACTATCAGCATAGTCAAGTTCAGAGAGATACGGGGTTTCCTGACACCGGCATCGATTCCAGTCGATGGCGTCATATTTACAATGTGAAGACTTTGCCTAAACATGTAGCACATTAATAATTCGAAAGACAGCAGGAGGCAGGCTGTCTTTCTAAAGGAATTTTTTGTCTGAAACTCTTTTGATGCTCGGTCTGTAGTTTTCTCATACTTTGAAGGGTTTTCATAGGTTATAGCGATTATTTTGACAATCTCCGAGACACTGTATTAAACGAGATATGTCACATGTTCCTGAAGAAATCCACAAATACAACTGATATCACTTTGAAATTCTAAACGTTTTAATGATACCTTTTTTTAGGGCAAGGGACTGTGTGATAGTATTGATCCTTTGTGAAAAACCGTTGTGTTACTGTCGGGGTTGTCGGTTTCGAACGGTAGTATCTGTACGTTTATAAAGAGACACAGACCTGTAAATTTGTGACGCTTGAAGTGAGAGTATGACACT
>NC_142929.1:118376053-118388553 GCF_046866305.1 Octopus bimaculoides
TGAAATGACTCTACAGGGGAGGGTACACTTAACCACCTTCGGAGCTACTTGTTTACCTTTCTTTCCCCCTTTTTATACTTTTGTCATTGGAATCTAATACACTGTCGATGATCAAACGAGTCTTGGGAGTTGTCTGTGTTGATAGGTTCATAACTTGCATTTTATTATAAAATCTCACTCAAAGATGTGAAAAAATATCACATGACCTTTAATCATTGCACATATCCACATTGTAGGATTCTCAACTGGCCCTTCTTCATCGTTATAATGGAAAACTCTAGGAACAGCACACAGCATTTAAATGGAGTTAGAGAAAGGCTCCTATAGAATTCCAGACAAATTATTACAACTTGAATATGTATTTGTAAGAAATCTCGTCTTGATAGATCTATGATAACACCTAATATTGATTTAAATGAGTATACTAGGTGGTCATCTTTAAGTTAGACACAGTCAGGGAAAAAAGCTGCCGGATTCTATCTATCTATCTATCTATCTATCTATCTATCTATCTATCTATCTATCTATCTGTCTGTCTGTCTGTATGTCTGTCTGTCAATGTATCTATCTATATGCGTATATGTTTGTGCCTGTAGACATGTCCACACAATTATGAATATATGCGTGTATACGGTCTATGGCATATATATGAGTAAGTATATATATATATATATATATATATATATATATATATATATATATATATATATATATATATATATATATATATATATATATATATATATATATATATGTATATATATATATATGTATATGTGTATATATATATATATATTTATATATATATATATATATATATATATATATATATATATATATATATATATATATATATATATATATATATATATATATATGAATATGTATGTATATATACATGCACACATATAGTCAATATATATATATATCGCTCTATGTGACTATCAAAAATTAATCCGAATAAATACTACTATGAAATCTAGTAACCTCTAGAAAGGAGAAGAAAAAACAACAGAAAGAAAACGTATCTAACAGAACAACACTTGCAACATTAACAGCATGAATTTTTTTTGTTTGTTTTTAGCTACAAAAGATTAGAAAAAAAGAAGACATAATGTATATTTATAACACTAAAATTTCATTATTTTTATTTGAAATGCAAAACGAAACAGAGAAAACTAATTTCAAATAAATTTGTATTCCATCTCCCTCAATAGCTAAATATTAGGCTTTCTACTTCAAAAATACTTATGACAAAGAAATATATTAAAAGACTGAAATGTTTCAAAGACCAGCGTAAAGTGCAGTATTATGTTCCGATTGCAGCACTGTGTAGCTTTACAGCTATTTAGTTTCTGTTCCTCTTGTTCTTTTTATTACAACTGATGTTGACGGTTGTAGTGGTAGTGATGATGATGGTTTTGCTGTCGCTTATTTTGTCTTTTAGTCCATTTTTCTTTTTTTCTATCTGGTGTTTGCTGGTGTTGTTCAGTTTCTTAAATTTCATATATTGAAATTTGTTGTAGTTGTTCTGTATTTTTGTTGTCGTATTTATTAACCTCCTCCTCCTCATTCTTCTTCTTGTTATTATTAAGGCTGCGAGGTGGCAGAATCTTTAGAATGCTGGACGAAATGCTTTGTATTATTTCTACTGTCGCTACGTTCTGAGTTCAAATTTCGTCGAGGTCGACTTTCCATTTCATCCTTTCGGGCTCAATAAATTAAGTACCAGTGAAATACTATGGTCCTTGTAATCGACCAGTTCCATCTCCTTAATTTCAGACCTAGTGTCTATAGTAGAAGGATTATAATTATTATTATTAAGGCGACGAGCTGGCAGAATCATTAGCACGCATGACGAAATGCTTAGCAGTATTTCGCCTGTAGCTTCCTTCTGAATTCAAATTACGACGAGGTAGGCTTTGCCTGCCATCCTTTCGGGGTTGATAAAATAAGTACCAGCTGACACTGGAGTCTATGTAATCTACTAGTCCCGTCCCCCAAAATTTCAGACATTGTGTCTGTGGTAGAAAGGATTATTATTATTATTAACGCGGGGGGTTGACTGAATCGCTAACACGCCGGACGAAATGCTTAGCATTATTTCGTCTGTTCTCACGTTCTGAGTTCAAATGCCGCCAGCGTCGACTTTCCCTTTCATCATTTCGGGGTAGGTAAAATAAGTACCAGATAAGCACTGGTGTTAAAGTAATCGACTTACTCCCTCCCGCCAAATTTCATGCATTGTACTTATTTTAGAAAGGATTATTATTATTATTATTATTATTATTATTATTGAGTGAGAGAGCAGTGCATGCCATCAAAGTGAAACTGGGGTAAAATATACGAAGCCCATTATACCCATCATGACTACCCATCTGATAAGGGTATACCGGGTACATGCATCACAACAATATGTGCGCCACATAGTGATCTCATATCAAGATAAACAGCGCATGACCTCGCAGGTGGGGCCCAGTTAGAATTTTCTTCGCGTCGAGTAGCCCATCGTGCTCAATAGGTCCTTGAATAAGGTTCGTTTAAGGATGTTGAGCAAAATACCCATGTTTCCAAAGGTGAATTATTCAAACCCCAAAGAATTCCTCTCAAGATATGGCTATGATGGTCCCCCACTACTTCTGCTCATGATCAGAGAAGCACATATCATCAGCCACCAAGTGACATGCTCAACTGGTTAAGGTCAAACAACTGACAAGCAAATCTGTGGTATTAAGCAAAATATTTGCTGTAGCCCATCTTTTTATACCAAGACAAAACAATGTACATGATAATGCTTCCAATCAATTAAGTTCAGAAGCCATGAGAGCCACTGCCTGGTACTGCATCCTATTATTATTATTATTATTCAAACCACTGATGAAGGCTGGAGGGTATATCAGTGGAAACGTTGTGTTAACATCAAACAAGATGAGGACAAATATCCGCCAAATGTAAATAATATAAATAATGCCCATAATTCTTCATCTTTTAATATAGAACTGTATTTCCAGATATCCCTGACTTGGCAATGCTACCGGGTTGGAGTTTTACCGATTTGAGACAAGCTCTACAGACACGAAGGTGCTTTCAGTTGGACGCGTCTTCAATAGCAGTAGCACGATGAAACTGTTGCACGTGTACTCGTCCAGTGTCCGGATATTGCTGCTTTGTGAACCTATATCGAACAGCTTGTAGGACGGAGACAGTTATCAGCTAAGTCTATCATGAGAATCGCTCCGTCACCTTCTTTTAGCCGAGAAAGGAAGAGAGCTTTCCTCTTTGTGGTGGCTATAGCGAAAGATGAAGTGAGGTGGACGAGGCTGAAAGGACTGATGATAGATATTTTCCTCTTTGGCTAGGGAGCTATCGACTTTTCAAGTTCCATTTAAAAAGGAAAGTGATGGTAGAGTGAGATGTGCCGCCCCCAGTCTTTTTTCTGAAAGGTGGATAAAATACGGTGGCCAGTGTGAATGGACTTACTCTGAATATACGCTTTTAAGCCTGAGGGTGTGTGACGGAGTGAGGTGCCTGTCTGGAGTACCCTTGGCAGTCGGGGTGACCAGGATGTGTGAGGTTCCTTTGTTGGCCCTGGATGGGACGCCCCCATTTTGGGGGAATTTTAATGTCACTTTTGTTATTACTTGTTTTATTTTATATACGAATTTTTGTGCCAAGACTCACTTGTCCCCTGTGTTGTATTGTCTCCTTTTATTTTATAACCGGACCTTCTGAACAATCAAAAAAATATTATTATTATTGTTGTTGTCCTTATTATTGTTGTTGTTATTCTTGTTGTTGTTATTATTATTGTTATTATTATTATTATTATTATTATTATTATTATTATTATTATTATTATTATTATTATTATTATTATTATTATTATTATTATTATTATTATTATTATTATTGAGGTAGTGAGTTGGCAGAATCGTTAGCCCGCTGGAAGAAATGCTTTGTAGTATTTCGCCTGTAGCTACGTTGTGAGTTCAAATTCCGCCAAGGCGGACATTCCCATTCATCCTTTCGGAGTCGATAAATTAAATACTAGTTACGCTTCTGGCTCAATGTAATCTGTTATCCCCTCTCCCAAATTTTAGACCTTGTTCCTATAGTAGAAAGGATTATCATTATTATTATTATTATAGGTTTGACTTTTGCTTTGTATTTCTACAATCTGGCTCCAAGTCTCACCCACAGCCCTCAAGAGACAACAAGTTAGATGTCATGTTGATGCTATGCCTAGGGTGTCATATATTTGGTCTTGCACATAATATTGTTGTAGAGAATGTTTAACAAAAAATAAGAAAATTATGAGTTTGTTTTAAAATTTGAGATTACATAGACAGCATTTTAGGAAGGATATGGGCAGTTCCCATGAGCACTATCGTTTGAATTTCTGCTATTTTGGGGTTTACTGGTATCTGATCTAGGTAGCAATCAGCCCCTTTTGCTATCATTCCTTGCTCAGTTTTTGGTAGGTCTTGGCAGATACATTTATATCGATTGGGACAGTCATCAATGAGGAGGCATGATTTTTGTCTGAAGTCTTTCAATATAATATCTGGCCTATTCGCATCTATCTTTTTGTCAGTTTGAATGGTAAAGTTCCAGAGGATGTGATCATTTTCAAGCACTGGAGGTGGTTTGTGTTTCCACCAGTTTTTATCACGGGGCAGGTCCAAGTTTTTGCGAATTATCCAGTGAATATATTGTGCTGCACTGTCATGTCTGTTGAGATGACTCTGTAGGCGCAAGACGACTGCATATGGAAACAACATGATCAATGGTTTCCTTTTGTTGATTGACATACACGACATGTTGGGCAGCTGCCGTTCTTTAATATGTTGTCCTGGTAGTTCTTTGTAGGTAGGCATTGATCTTGGGCTGCTATGATAAACCCTTCTGTTTCTGATTTTAAGCCGGAAGCCACTAACCATTATTGGGTAAGGGGTTTGTCAACACCATCACTATTAGCTCCCTTTGGGTATTTGCCATTGAGAGATTTTTGTTGCCATTTATCAGTAAGAATATCTAAGGCAGCAGTTTAAACATAGGTTTCCATACACTTATAATTCTTCTTCTTCTTCTTCTTCTTCTTCTTCTTCTTCTTCTTCTTCTTCTTCTTCTTCTTATTATTATTATTATTATTATTATTATTATTATTATTATTATTATTATTATTATTATTATTATTATTATTATTATTATTATTATTATTATTATTATTTCCAAAGGCTCAAGCGAATTCAATCATTCCACTTATGTATTTTTTCTTTTTTCTTATATGCTATTGTTACTTGATGTAAAATGTTGAAATCCACAAACAAAAATTATAAATATTCAGATAAACAATACTATAGCTAAAGACACTGTAACTCCCCCACCATTAAAAGTCTATCACAGTATTTTATCTCATAGTGATTTATGTTGTCTTTTTGGCTTTTATTATTATATATACTTAATCTTGAACACCATCTCACCTTTAAAAATAGAATATAATGGAAAATCCAATAAAGCCGACGTCATTTCACAGACTAAGACATCAAGATTAACACGTTTGTTCCATTGTTGTAATAGTCAAAACAACAGAAAGACCCCCGAAGCAAAAAAATGGTATCTACATAACATGTCTATATATATGTTTAATGTTTTTCTCTTTCTCTCTCTCTCACTCCCATATAGGTTCTATTTTATGCACCCGCACGTGCACACACTGACACAGAAATATACACACGCACATATATGTGTAAGTTTGTGTACAAGTATGTATTATGTATGTATATATGCATGCATATATATATATATATATATATATATATATATATATATATGTGTGTGTGTGTGTGTGTGTATGTGTGTATGCGTATGTGCGCATGTATCTATTATATATGTATATATGCATAGATATATATAGATAGATATAAATATATATATATATGCTTGCATATATACATATAGAATATATACATATATATATAGTATATATGTATATATATACTATATATTTATGCATGCATATATATTTGTGCGTGTGTGTGCGTGCGTATGTATGTATAGGTAGTAAAACGTAGGAGAAACAGTGCTCCAGAAGATGGCACAATATAATATATTTCAACTAAATCGTTCGGATGTTACTCTGGAGATTCCTCGGGCGATAGATTTATCGAACACCGACCTCAATCTTGCTGTATATTCTTCAATCACTCAGGCAGTTCTTCGGAAAGAACGTTCGCCCAGAGAAACTCCAGTATAGAGCAGAATAATTTAGCTAAAATAATGTATGTACGTATGTATGTATGTATGTATGTACGTATGTACGTATATATGTTATGTATATGTATCTATCTATCTGCCTGCCTGCCTGCCTACCTACCTACCTACCTACCCACATACCTACATACCTTCCTACTTACATACCTACCTTCCTACCTACATACCTACCCACCGACACACCTATCTATCTATCTATCTATCTATCTATCTATCTATCTATCTATCTATCTATCTATCTATCTATCTATCTGATCTGGACGGATGCTAGTCACATCGGCTCGCAAGTAAGTTGGCCTTTTATATGTCAAAACTTTTGCAGTTTTAAAATATTTTTTGTGGAAGAGGTGTATAAGTCTATACACTTCGACCCTATTGGGGTTTTGTAATAGGAAGTGGCTCCTTCTGGAGTTTATTTCCAAAAGTTTTTGATTTTTCTCCGGCTTATTTGCCATATTTCGTAAAAGAAATATGGCTAGGCCTTCACACGTGGTCGATTTGCCTCTAACAGCAGGCAAGGAGACTGACCAACAAGTCGTTCCGCATGAACGAACACAAGACGTAGAGACCAGGAATGCTGCGTTTACTACTACTGCCTTCACCACCTCCACTACCACCACCAACGACAACAAAACCAAAACCACTACTGCCACTGACATCGCAGCCACCACTACCACCAAAAACAACAATAACAAAAAGAACAACAACAACAACTCCACTCCTCTTTTGTTCCTTTCACCACAGACAACAGAAGGAGAGAAAGAGAAGAGCATGATGGCCAAACAATTTGCTCAAATACGCCTGAACGCCGAAGAAAATTATGAAAAAAATTTCCCGCCACTTCGTAACTCATATGAAGGTCAGAGGAGTACACAAGAAGAAGGTCACCCATCTGCCACAACAACAACACCTGCCAGCATCACAACCGCCAACAACAACGCTAATACAGCAACAGTCACCTCTGCCATCAACACCAGCACCACCAACAACAACAACAATAACAAGATCAAAACAAACTTCGCCGAGGCGATAAAGGAAAAAACGACGGTAGTATCTTTTACTGCACAGCAGATAAAAGATACAAAGGCTTTACTTACGAAAGAAAATGACGAGGTGCGGATCAACATACCACAAGACATTTTAGAAGACACAAACAAAAAGACCATTATTTATAAAATTTTAAACTCAAAAACAAAAAAACCAGAAAAAGCAAGCACGGAAAAGATCGAGAAATGCTTGAGATCTGTATGGCAATATAAGGATTATGTAACTTGCTGGCATAAATTTGCCCATGTGCAAGTTATTTTTCAAAGTGAAGAGTTGGCGAAACGATTCTCAACGCTAACTCTTAAGACAGAAGAGTTAACAATGATACCGAGTTACCTTGGTCAGAGGGTAACAAGGGTTATTATAAAAAATATTCCTCCCACGGTAGACACACTATGGATAACATCAGCCGTATGTGTCGATATGGAGGAAGTTGATATATTGCAAATTAATGTTTCTGAAAAGCAACAGTGGGTGGGTAAAAAAATGGAGATCCTTCTCCATATTACCCAGGAGTCACTAAATAAAATACCCACCTACATAAAGTTACCATCAACGCAAAGGCTGTATGTAGTGGTGGAAGGCAGACGACCACGCTATTACATATGTGGCAGTGAAGCTCACTTCCAAAAGGACTGCAATTCTGCCGCGAAACAACAGCAACAACAACAACAACAGCCACGGGAAAACCAAAAACCCAAAACACCAGCATTATTACCCACACCACCGTATGCACAACTGATCAAGCAGCTATATGCGAAAACGAAAGAACGGCAACAACGAACAAACCAACCCAACCAAACAACACCACCACCTGAGTCAAAAACAGAAACAACACCACCAACAACAACTAAAGACAGACCAACACCAACACCAAGAACAACAACCAAGAAGACAACCACTGAGAACGAAGAAAAGACCAATACTACTCCCAATTCCCCAACAACACACACACCACACACACCACACACCACAACACCATCGACAAACACACAAATAGAACCAAATGCTTTGCCTTTACCCCCTTCTGATTCGTCAGACATTTCGTCTAACGATGAAAGTTCTACAGAATGGCAAATAGCCACAGGAAGTAAAAGAAAAAGATCAAAAACAACCCCAAAATTAAATGCATGCAAAGCAGGGAAATATGTAACCGCTGAAAGCCCCTTGCACAAACAAACCAGCACCAACATCACAAAAACACACACAATGCTATCAGCGATAGACACAACAAACACAAAATTAATGGACTACATCATATCGCAAACAAACATTTCTGAAGATAATTATAAGCTGAACAATCATCCACGCACTACACCACCGAAACACATCAAAATAGTTCACATCACACAAACGCAGCACCACACACTCAAAACCCTCTTTCCAAATGCGGTTGGGGGGTTCCAAAAATATTTATCAAAGAAACTCTTCAAAAACCTCATCCAAGATACCTCAAAAGAAGAGGAAGCTAAAACTTTCGAAACGAGTAAGTAACCTTCTCTCTTGTCTCTTTTACTGTCGTGTATGAAACACAAATTTCGACTTCAACTATGCTTAAATTAGGTTGTGTAAATGTACGTGGCTTGGCGTCAGCTTGGAAGCAAGGTTACCTTCTAAATGACATCAAGTCACAGAACATAGAAATCATGGCTATCAGTGAAACCAGACTCAGTAACCCGCGGGCCCTCAAGTCCATGTTTGGTGGACATTTCGACATTTATTTTTCTCCCTGTCTGCCAAACATGGGTGGTGGTGGTACCGCGGTGCTTTTTCGGAAGAGTCTGAACCTAAAAGTAAGGCCAATATTCCTAGACCCGGAGGGTAGGCTGGTTGTCTTGGACGTCGATAGCACAAACGGGTGTGCTTTCCGTCTGGTGGCAGTGTATGCACCGTCCTTAACGGGTCGGGCGGATTTCCTTAGACGTCTAGAGGTTTTCCTGGGAACGTCACGACCTTTACTGTTAGTAGGGGACTGGAACGCTACCTTGGACACGCATATAGACTATGTGGGAGTGGATAGGAGTAGAAGGGGATGTAAGTGCCTCAAAGACCTGCTCAGACGTTTCCATTTGTCTGACAGGTTCCGACTCGACCATCCGAACGTGCCAACGTGGACTTGGACAAACCGCGTCGGATCGTCGAGATCGTATCTAGATAGAGCTCTATGTAGGACAGCGGATAGAGATAGTGTAGGATGTCCACAATTTAAAATATTCAGCTACACAGATCACAAGTTTGTGACGTGTACGCTCGACTTAGATAAGACACATAGGCAGGGTCCCGGTTACTGGAAACTGAACGCTTCACTCCTAGCGCGGCAGGTTTACAGGAACCGGATTAGCGAATTAATTAAGAGGGCGTTAACAGGAGCCATCGTTAACAACCGCTGGTGGTTTGCCCTGAAAATGGCAATCAAATCGGAATCTATTAGGTTTAGTAAAGAACTAGCGATAGATCGAAATAGAGTAGAGGGAGACTTAGTTAAGAAACTAGAAGAGGCACTTACAACTGGCAGCTCAAACAACGTTTTGGCTGCGAGGATGGCCCTCGACCAACACCTCAACGCCAAACACGAAGGTTGCGTCGTCAGAGCTAAAATGCGTGCCTTAAGGAACGAAGGGATCGAAGCTGCGCGAGAAGCCCGGGTGGCGGAGGCGCAACGCGGTAACAGAGCCACCATTCGGTCTCTAATCGATGAACAGGGATGTAGTCTGCTCGAACCCGAAAGGATGTGTGGGGCCTTTCAACAGCACTTTGCTCGACTGTTCGGTGCGAGCGGTGAGTCGGAACGCAGGATGGACTTCACTGCCTACCTGACCGGCCTGCCGCGGCTCTCGGCGGGAGAGGCAGAGTGTTGTGAGGGTCCCATCACAGCTGCTGAAGTAAGGGATGCTATGGCGGGCTGCGCGAGGGATAAGTCACCTGGATTGGATGGTCTACCCTACGAGCTGTATTGTCAAATGCCAGACTTGTTTGGCGACCTCTTGGCATCAGTCTACTGCAACTGGCAACAAAACGGGAGAATTCCCGGTTTCGTGAGCCGAGGTGCAGTGACATTGCTGAAGAAAGACCCAAACAAGGGGAATTTTATAGATAATTTCAGGCCCATCACTCTGCTCAACGCAGACTTGAAAATTTTGGCCAAAGTAATAGCCGAGAGGTTGGCGCTTGTCATCGATAAACTGGTCGACAGGGCGCAAACATGCGCCGTGCCGGGCAGAAGTATCCATGACAACCTCCACCTCATGCGCTACATCATGGACAGGGTAGTTAAGGATCCTGGCATGGGTGGGGCGCTGATCAATTTAGATCAATCTAAAGCCTTCGATAGGGTCGACCATCGATACCTAGCGGCCGTCCTCAGGGCAGCTGGCTTTGGTCCCGTCTTCCGCGGTTGGATCGCTGCCTTGTATAGCGGCATCCGATCGGTAATACGGGTAAACGGTCACCTGTCAAAACCGTTCGACATCACGCGTTCGGTCCGTCAGGGATGTCCCTTGTCGGCGCTTCTGTATGTATTGACGATCGAACCACTACTGCGGAAGCTGGCGACACTGAGGGGTATCCCACGAGAGCTGGGTTGCGGGACGAGCGTGTCTGCATATGCGGACGATGTCACCGTCATAGTGTCGAGCGAAAAGCACGTCGAGATGCTAGGCGAGACACTTAAAGAATACGAAACGGTGACAGGAGCAAAAATTAACCCGGAAAAGTCAGTGGGTTTGTTACTCGGCACCTGGAGAAGCAAGCCCATACCGTCCAACAGTGACTCCGTAGTGGGACGCTGGACGGACGGACCGGTTAAACTGCTCGGGGTCTGGTTCAGTCCGGACCTCCAAATGGATAAGAACTGGGACGAGATCACCAGTAGAGTGATCAAACTCAGCCAAAAAAGGCCGGGCGGAGGTGGCTAATGTGTATATCGCATCAGTCATCGATTACCGCCTGACCGTCGTGCCTTGTCCCGATGCCACCATCACGAAACTAGAACGCATACTTTTCCGCTTTCTGTGGAAGGGTGGCGTTCCGATGGTGAGGGGATCCATTTGCTGTCAACAACCGTTACGTGGAGGACTGGGGATGCCGTGGTTAATGATGCGCAGACATGCGCTGAGACTGCGGCATCTCTGGAACTTCATTGACGACGGTGAACAGGTGTGGGCGCCGTTTGTGAGGCACGCCTTCCCGCAGCTCGTCTCACTCACCGAACTGCAAACATGGATCAGGAAGAGACCGAAACTGGGCGAATGGCTCCGCGAGTGTCGCCAAGCTCTACAACAGCTCTGCCGTCCGGGATCAAACTTGTGCAACTTCCAAACGACCAATGCGTTCTATAGAGGACTAGTGGAGGGGAGGTCTGACGACACTCTCGGGGCAAACCTGGGTGTCGACGAGAAATTCTTAACCCGCCTTTTCAAGACGACGTTCGGTGGCAATGCTATCGAGACGCACTACCAGTTCGAGAGAAGATCTACAGACACGGTTCGAAAAACACCGGACCGACCTGCCCGAGATGCGGTCAGAGCGACGAAACCGTTCTGCACGCACTCGTGCAGTGTCCAGATATTTCAGAGCTGTGGACCTTCGTCGAACGGCTGTTGTCGCGTGTGGGACGAGCCCACTTATCAGCCGAGTCTATCGTGAATATTGTTCCGCCACCTTCCTTTAAACGGGAAGGAAAAACGGTTTTTGTAACACTGATAGCTATGGCAAAAGAATGCGTGTGGTGGACACGTTTGAAAGGTCTACAAACAAACACTTTCCTCTCTGGTCAGTCCCTCGTCAACTTTTTCAAGTACCACTTGAAAAGGAGGATGAGGATAGAGAGGAAAGTGTTGTCGAATGAAAGTTTCAATAAAAAATGGGTAAATATGGCAAGAATGGTAAGAATGAAAGACGACACCATTTTAAGCATAGACTTGTAACAAAAAGAGACAAAAAGAGAGAAGGTACTTACTTTCATGTACTTTAAAAAAAAAAGCCTGAGGTGACCGTGGTCTTTTCCGTAGGCTTTTCTCTCCACGGATAAACCTAATCTGTTCCCCGTTTTTTTACATCGACTGTGATACACGATCCCTATTGATCGCCCCCCCCCCCCCCGTTTTTTTTTTTTTTTCCTTTTCTTCCCGCGATCCCTTTTGATCCAAATTATCCCCCCCCCCAAAAGCTCTACTTTGTAA
>NC_142929.1:118398553-118421053 GCF_046866305.1 Octopus bimaculoides
TGTGTTTTGTATGCCTGCTTGTATAATTCAAACAGCATGAACAAAGATTATCAAATTCACTTGAAATACATTGTTTTCCGTGTCATGTGTGTACGTCAGCTAATATGAAGTACGGCTGTCTTTATTGTTTAAGTATGATTGCGCATTATTACTTTAAAAACATTACGAAGACATTGTTGTTTTAAGTTTCCTTCCACAAAACAAAATATCGCAAATAAATCAAACCAGTATGAACTTTGGCTTCTACTACAGACATACATATGCATACACACAGATATACAGGCACACACACACACACACACACACACACACACACACACACACACACACACACACACACACACACACACACACACATACATATATGCTAGTGTATTTGTACGAAGCAGCAGTAGAAAATAAGGAGAGAAATTATGTTATATTTCTAATAGTATCCCATAATAGGCTTTTATGATTAATAAAATTGAGATAAACGTTGTATCTAATATATCTGTCTGACAGAGCTGCGAAATATGCTGACAGTTTATTAATATTGCTTTCTGTGATTAATATTGGTTTTACTGAATGTCAACCATGTTCAATACTAGCTAGCATTAATTATCGATATGTTGACAGTTCGTATTCTGTCCGGGCACAACCGAAGCATTTCTTACACTTCAACCGATTTAGTCTAGATCTATTAATTCATTGCATTGTTGCAATAATATCTTTTCCTCATGGCATATTTGTTTAGACGTAGAGTTTTGTGGTTCACATCATTTAATGTGTTGCCACTAAGTGAGCGCAGAATATTGAACCTTTCTGTAACACGATGTATTGTAAAATTAATAACTCTATCTATACTTTGCAGGTTTCAAACCGAGTTGCTCGCAATAACAGCTTACAGAAGGAATATATCTTGAGAAAGTTGTCACAATGCGTTTCAGAATTTACTACTCAAGTAGAAAACTGTATTTATAGTGCGGCGTAGATTCATGTGTACAGAACAGCGTATGATATTGTACCAATTCTAACGACTGTTCCTGTTTAAGCAGCAAAATTCTTTCTGGTAATACTTCCTCTGTATAGATAAAATATCAAAATGTCTATATAAAATAATGGTACACTTCTCTGCGTTTCAGATGGAAAATACACATAAGCGAATAAATTTTGAATCTCGATTACTTTTGTTGACCAATGAAGAATCAATCAGTCATAATTCTCTAGAAATGAACACTACCGTTTATTTTTAAAGCAGCTAAAGTACATTAAATGAGGCAATCTACGCAGGCAGAATATAGTATTGTCAACAATGGAAAGCCTTTCATGTGCACCGTAACTAAAAGCAATTTAGCAAACTACAATAGAATAATATACTAACGATTTCTTGGAGGGATTTGAAATAAGAATTCAAAGTAACTATTGTCTGACCCACTACCGTTTTTGGCAGTTCCTCTCAATCCCGTTGAATCAGATGTTTTACAATTTTTGCCTGCTTATCGATTAAATAATTAATAAATTTTTTCTGTTTGGTATAATTTTAAAAAATAGGATCCATGGGCAAATTATTTTTATCGATATATAAAAATAACAGTTGAAATGGTAGTGCATGCACACTGGTCAAGATTATATAATCAAGATTTGTCCGAATGCATGCCGTCCGCAAATGATTTGATGGTGATATGCCGAAAAAATTCTCCCATCAAATATTTTCACACACATACAACACAGAGATACGATAATATCTTTTATTTAGATTTACATAAGCATAAAAATACGTTTTCCAGTTAGTTGAAGATATCCTATATTTAAAAAAATATGTCATTTATCATTTTTAAAGTACCAATGTTTAATTTCAAATATTCAATATGAATTATTTGAGAGTAAATTTAAACTGTAATCGTTCAGAATCAAGGAGATCGTCGTGGAGACTTTTATACCCATGAATGTTGTAAGATTTAAGGAAACTATGAGAGCTGTTTGTATAAGACATCACTCATCAGTATTTTGTAATTCTTTTAATCTTTTACCTTTTACTTGTTTCATTCATTAGACTGCGGCCATGATGGAGTACCGTCTTGAACGTTCATATCTTTTGATAAATGATAATTTATTAATGTCTTTAGCTTTCATCGTTATTTGTTACAGTCGCTGGGCTGCGAACATGCTTGGGCAACACCTTGAAGGGTTTCCGTCGAACAGATTGTCCCCAGCACTTATTTGTAAGTCTGTTACTTATTCTAGTCGGCTCTTTTGCCGAAACACTAATTTACTGGAATGTCAGCAAACCACCACCGATAGTTAAGCGATGATGATTGTGGTGGGACAAATACAGACACACACTCACACACACACACACATATAGACACACCGGTTTTCCACAGAGTTTCTGTGTATCAATTTCACTCACAATGCTTCTAATCTGTTGATGCAGAAAACACATAACACGCCGAACAATGAGAAAGTATGTGCTATGAGGGGCCTATGGATCCTTTTTTATGAAGAGATGCATGGCATCAGGAACTTGCGGCTGGTTTTGTTCAATATGTTTTCCCACAGCGCCAAAACAATTTATAGATTATATGTTATAGATTCTGAGAACTTATTACACAAAACGTATGCCAAAGAATCACATTTTCGTTGGCTACTGTTCTTCTTAATGTATGTTTACTAAATAATGTTCTTGCCGTGGATTACACAATTTTCTCCCTTCATTTCCAAACTTACAGAAGTAACTTTTAAAACATTTCATTGACAGTATATTTCGTCCTTGAACAATATGTTTCCTGTTCGTGTCTTGCACAGAGTGAAGACTACATTATTGTACTGCAATAAATACTTATTCAAAAGTAATAAATAGATTTGTGTCTGTTAATCAATATATGATATTAAAATGTGCTCTTTCCTCTAGTATATGACACAACCAGTCTTCATTGAATTTCATTTTTCTCTACATCATCAGTTATCACTTCAGTTGTAAGAAATCGAAAAGCAAAAGATTATGCTAATTGACATTTCAGCCTAACAAAACCATCGACAATATCATTAAAATAAATAAATGATGCAATAAACCTTGTTTATATAATTGTAATTTGCGTAGTTCTGAAAAATTAAAATTTTTGAACAAGCTGGTAGGTTCGTCCTTTCTCACCTGTGACGTTCAAATAAAAAAGAAAAGGCTTGACATTCTGATTGCAAAGCGTTTGGCAACTTAGTATTTGAGATTTTACATTAATTATCGTATTTAACTCTCCCACTAACCCCTCCAGTCAGATTTCTAAGTTATCTCCAATTATAAATTATCCATAGATTTTATACTGTGCAATTATATGATCAAATGTAGAAAAAATATTTTACAAAAAGAAAAAAAAAGTAGTAAAGATAAAATGAAAAAAAAATACAATCAAATAAAAAAAATGTTAAAACATTGAAAAGAAAATTTAAATTAAAATAAAGAAAAAACATTAATATAAAACTTGAAACTCTATAGAATATTGTAATGTTTTATAGTCTGCATCAGTTTTGTAATTATGTCGGCCTACAACCGACAGGACGCTAATCAATAGACATCCAGATTGCTTCCAAAGTAGTTATCACTAAATCAAAAATTTTAATACCTTCATCAATGATTATAATCTTTTATGTCACCTTTTTAGAAATTACGTTCGCTTTTAAACAAAATGCAATAACATAACTATAATAATATTAATAATGATAAAAAGATATAATGATAATAATAATAATAATAATAATAATAATAATAATAATAACAACAACAACAACAACAACAACAACAACAACAACAACAATAATAATAATAATAATAATGATGATGATAATAATAATAATAATGAAAACAAAGAAAACAGCATAGCAAAATCGTAAAGAAAATATTTTCATTTATTGATTTATACTATTTCAGAAATTTATTTTTCACTAAATTTAGAAAATAACAGTTGTAAATCAAACGTAGGACAGGGTTGTTTGTTTGTTTAGTTCGTTGTGGTTCTTCTTGCTTTCATTTGTTTCAATAAAGAAAAAAAAAATAGAACGAAACAAAAGCATGTAGAAAAAAGACAATATAATTACTTGCAATTTTTAAGTAAAATTCCCATTAGTTTTAGTATCTTGATGTTTATCTGTTGATTGTATGTATTTGTGTATATATATATATATATATATATATATATATATATATATATATATATATATATATATATATATATATATATGTATGTATGCATGTGTTTGTGAGTGTGTGTGTGTGTGTGTGTATGTGTGCGTGTGTGTGTGTGTGTGTGTATGTGTGCGTGTGTGTGTGTGTGTGTGTGTATTTGCAGACAATCACACATTTGTGTAATATTCATAAGCAGGAATGAAAGGGGTTTTAGAGATAGGTACATACGTATATCAAAACTTCTGATTATTTATCTCCCGGTTTGCTCTGATTGAACAGATCTGCGAGCAAAAATATTCCAGCTGTGACCATCTCTACACACATAAGGTCAGAGCATTACATGAATGTTCATATGCCAGAAATCGAAAATGAATCACTTCTTTTAATGAAAATTTACCTGCCTATTAGTTACCTACCTGTTGTTCATTCACTATAGGTACTTCGTAAGTAAATATACGATGAGATTTCTGATACAGGATGTATGACGTTCATTCACGTCTCAGAGGCGATATATACTTCAATAAAAGGGGATGTTTCGGAATATCATTTAAAGTAATTTGTTTTCTGGAACGATGACGCCATGATCGATCGAGGTAACCAACTAAAAACCTAAAACAAAAGAGAAATAATCCATAGTCCAGTTTTATATTTAAGAGATAAGGAACTATGTACATTATTTACGTTATTTATAATTGACGGATATTTGTCCTCATCTTGTTAACACAACGTTTCGGCTGATATACCATCCAGCCTTCATCAGGTGTCTTGGGGAAATTTCGAACCTGGGTTCTCATTCCTAAGGTATTTTTCCCTATAGTCTTTGGATTTCCTTTTCTTGGTCTGTCACTTAATCATCATTGAAATGATTTCAATCATTGATTTATTTTTCATATTATGAATTTTCTTTGGTAGGATTTCCTAGGTGTTTCTACTAAGGTGTTTTTCATCACTTCTCAAGTATTTCCTCGCCGTTATCGATTTACAGACTGAATCTATCCTCTCTATTGACGGAATACTCTGGCTTATTCAGTAATGCCTCTGATTTTTTCAGTAAATCAATATTCAATTTCTCCGTAGTTCTTGCTCTCTTCAACTTCTTTAATGTACATGAGAGTGTGCATATCACAAGTACATGGTCACTCTTCAGTCTGCTCCTGAATAAGTTTTGGGATGTTTCACTGACCTTGTTAGTGTCATTGATGAAGACATACAAGGGCCCTTTCATATGTAAATTCTTATAGGGTGCTCCTTGAACCCCTTATTCGTGATAATCATATACTTTGCCTCACACCACTGTATCCATATCTCATCTCGTTCATTTTTCTCGCCAATTCCATACTGATTACATGCTTTGCCAACTTTATTCGTCTATATCCCTCATGTTGATATTAATTTAATACATCAAAACAGAGGAAGCTGGGGTAATATCAGCTATTGATGAAATGACCGTAAACCGAGTCTCAGGCCCTGATGTGTTCTTGGAAATACTCCTAAAGAAATGCAAATGTTCATTCCAAATGAGCGACTTCCCAGAAACTTAAAGGAAAGCACAATATGGCCTATCCATAAAATGAGGCAATCTTGCTAAAGAAATGCAAAGTGGCTTTAGCAAAACGACTGCAGATCCTCTTCCAAAGCTTCAATCCTAATGACAGACATCCCAGAAATCTAAAGGAAAGCATAAAACGCCCTATCTATAAAATGAGGTAGCAAGTCGGATGCTAAAAATTATCGGCCTGACTCTCGAATCTCACATCACCACAGTCATGGAATGCATTGTCAGGAGGAATCTGATCACATTCTCAAAAGATAATGATTTGCTGCATGATACTCAGCAAAGTTTCCAATGGGAAAAGAGCGGCCTTACATAGTTTAGGCAGCATTATGACTGGTTGATGAAGTAAAAATGTATCGTAGAAAAGTGTATGCGATATATCATGATTTTGAAATATCCTTCGATTAAGTTGATCTCGGGATAATATATCCATGGAGACAATAACAGCCTCAAGGAACTATCTTGGAGTAGCTGCTGTTTATGGCACTCTCTGAGACATTCCAAAATTTACAAGGTCATCCACACTTACTAGCTGTGCCAAATATACAAAACTAGTACAAGCAGTTAAAAGTACCTTTCGATGCTAATCTTCTAGAAAAATACCTAGATGTCATATGTAAATGGGCTGAAGAAAACATCTTACAACATAAAGCAAGAAAATTAAAATCCCTTTGCTATAAAGCAACTTGTGTTGACAAGTCGCAGTAAAGATACTTTGGGTTAAGAACAGTAGCAATCCCAGTGTCAAGCACAGAGCGTTATCTGGGAATCCATATGAGTAACGACACCTCGTTTGTTTTTTCACGTCACAAACATGGCGCCAGTGTACAAGCGAATGACCAGATGGATTATGAGAACTTTAAGAACAGGGGACCAGGTAGCAATGCTGATTGTATGCAGGCTATTTGTCCTCATCCTGCTGGAGTGCTACTCACAGCTGTCAACAACCCACAGTATCAATTTAATAGCGAAACTTAAGTTATTTGATATCTTACCAAAATATTTGAGAGAACTACATGGAGAGGTGTAAATGTTTTCGGGAGGCTTGATTTCTTCATGTTCAAGGTCGTAAATAAAATAAAAGCTAAGTCACAAGAAATTCCAAAGGGAGCAGCAGTGTCAAATCCCACGGTTCTCCAAGATCCAGTTGCAAAAGAAAGGTGAAAAAACTGGCGGTGCCCTAGCATGGTCACTACCTGTTGGCTGAAACGCACAAAAGAATAAAAGAGTGTATATGTGCGTGTGTATGTATATATATATATATATATATATATATATATATATATATATATATATATATATATATATATATATACATATACATACATGATGGCAGTCCACTCGTAACCGCGGAAGACCATTGCCGACCTTCAAGAACATTGTGCGCTCTAGGACTAACTTATATTTTGTACTTGCGGCTCCGTTGGTGGCTAATGAGCACCTGCTCTTGACAAGCATACACGAATGCAAACATTGCAGACCAAGCTTTCTCCATTCGCTATACGAACTGTGCGCTTTCGCGCAGCTCGCTTAAGTTCTTCATGCTGGATACGTGCTCTCATACATAGAAATACAAACGCGCACACATCTGTAAAAGATGAAAGTAGTAGCTATACTACAAAGTAATGTTTATCGCCACTTCAATATAGCTATTCCGTAGGAACCGACGTTACTACCGTTTTAACCCCGAGAGAAGCTTCCTCTAGGTGTTTATAGATGCAATCTGCAATATATATTTCAAGCAGGGAAGCGAACTTCTCCCTTGCTTGCAATGTAAATCGGGTACAAATTGCATTGATAACCAGCTGTAGGAATCTCCTCCTGGGGTTAAAAACGGTAGTAACGTCGGTTCCTACGGAACAGCCATATTGAACTGGCGATATATGTACACACACACACACACACACACACACACACATTTTATATATATATATAGTAATACATAAAAATATCAGTACATATATGAACATAAGTGAATATATATATATATATATATATATATATATATATATATATATATATATATATGCATCTATGTATGTGTGTATATAAAAATTGATTGAGAAAATAGATGGAAAGATGGAGACGGATAATGTGGCGGTGAAAGAGCGTGAAAGGCAAAGAATTGTCTTCCAAATCCTTACTAAATTGTTACTTTTACCATTCTTAAGAACACCATTAATTCTTGTACAGTCTTCCATTATATACCTCATATACCCAACCCCCTATATATGTGTGTGTATGTGTGTCTGTATGTGCATTTATGTATATATATTTATGTGCGTGTATATATATATATATATATATATACACACACATACATACACATACACACAGTCACACACACACACACACATATACATATATGCAGTATATGTATATGTGAGTTTGTGTGTTTCGCTATTTGTATATATATATATATATATATGCGTTTGTGTGTATGTGTGTGTATGTGCGTGCGTGTGCTTCTGTGCTTGTGTGTGTCTGTATATTGTGCGTATGTGTTCAATGCACACAAACGCACAAACGTCACTTAATTAGAAAACTCTGAAGATGTTTAGGTATAGTGAGTCAGATAATACATCTCAAATTGTGTTTCCTGTTTTTCGGAAGCAAACTTACTTGCTTATTTTATCGATGTAGTGTTGGCTTGCCTGCAGAAGAAGGAAATATATTAAAAACAGAAGAGAGAAAGATAGAAGACAAAAATACCTAATGGAGAAGAAATAAGTACTTAGGCCTGTGTCTTTACGTATCTATATATATAAAGAGAACGAAAGAGTGAAACAGAGGGTGTGTCTGGTGTATTCATCTAAATGGGTGTATATATATATATATATACAAGAACATACTTCCACTCACCCACATATATATGGATGTGTCTATCTTCATACACATATACATAAACATGTGTATATATGTATGTAGACATGTACATATATATGTATGAGTGTGCGTGTGTGTGTTTGCGTATGCCAAGTGTAGTGTATCTTATTTTGTGTTCACTTGTATATATTCACTTGTATATGGTAATGAGTGTGTGTGTGTGTAATCGATCTTTAAATGTATTTGATAATAACGAACCTAAAATTATTGGTTTGTGCCAAATAGTCTGTGGAGTGTGACAGACATTTTCGTGTATCTTTTACAGAAAGAGTTGTGTGATAATATCAAGCCTTATGTGGACTGATATGTATTCATTTTGTAATAATTGTCACTACGGTTGAAGATGAAGATTATTAGATTATTATTATCAGTATTAGTATAATTAGGGCAGCCAGCTGGCAGAGTCGTTAGCATGCTGGACGAAATGCTTAGCAGTATTTCGGCTGCCACAAAGTTCTGAGTCGACTTTGTCTTTCATCCTTTCAGGGTCGATAAATTAAGTAGCAGTTAAAGACTTGACTCGATGTAATCGACTACTCCCCTTCTCACACATATGAGGCCTTGTTCCTCCAGGAGATAGGATTATTGTTATCATTATTAAGGAGGCGAGCTAGCAGAATCGTTAGCACGCCGGGCAAAATGTTAGCGGCATTTCATCTGTCTTTTTGTTCTGAGTTCAAATTCCGCTGACGTCGACTTTGCCTTTTGTCCTTTCGGAGGAGATAAATTAAGTAACATTGGCGTAGTGGAGTCGATATAATTGCCTGGCCCCGTGCTCCAAAATTTCAGGCCTTGTTCCTATAATAGAAAGGACAATAATTATCATTTTATTATTATTATCATTATTGTATTAAAACTCACAGCTTGTATTGCTGGGTTTGATGGAAAGTATCATCTGACCACAGGCAGCAGACTAAGGTGACACTTGTTTACTGGTCGTGCTTGCTTCAAGAACCCTGCGAAGAATTCTTGCAGTTCCAAGCAATGCTGATTTTTGTAAGTGTTCTACCTTCACACTTGTACTGATCTTTTTCAGCCATGGTGGTAGCTGAGTTCTGATACTTCGAAGTACACCACTTACTATTGGTATCACGTTTACTCTCTTTATTGACCACAACCTTCGTATTTTTCACTTCAAATCGTCATAGTTGTTTATTTTTTCTCTTTTCATATTGCTCATGTTGTCACCAGGGCATGCTATGTGGGTTATCATACATGTTCTTTGTTTTTTATTCACCACAACAATGTCCGGTTTCCGATGTGTGGTCGGGTGATTGGACTAGATCATTGCATCCCACAAGATTTTGCAATTCTCTTTATCGGTGACTTTTCTAGAGTCTCCTGATACCACGTCTTTGTTCTTTGTAGGCTGTGATTTTCACAGAGCACCCAATGGATCATTCTTACCACATTGTCATGGCATCTTTTGTATTCACGTTGTGACAATTTTGGGCATTCGCTAACAATGTGATATACCGTTTCACCCCTCTTACCACACATTCTGCATTTGTCGATACTGGTAGTGTTGTCTTTTCTGGACATCATATAATTTGATCCTTAACGCTTAGTTCTAAGATGTGCATGAGTGATTCTCTGTGTGTCCAGGTCATAACTCCTCATCCATAGCCACCAGTCCTCTGCATCTATCCTGGTGTTCACATCTCTTGCAAATTGACCGTACATTTTCTTTACCTACCATGCTCTTTATTATTTTCGTTCATTTGTTTAATTTTGTACTATCAACAATTTTCTAGTCTTGGTATCCATTTGCCATTTTATAATTCTCGCTCCATATCGAAGTGATGCTATCACCCATGTATTAACTAATTGGATTTTATTCCTTCCCTTCCTATCAATTTTGAGCGAAACACCAACCTCAGTTTTCGAAAATACTTCATATTTTTCTTCTTCTTCTTCTTCTTCTTCTTCTTCTTCTTCTTCTTCTTCTTCTTCTTCTTCTTCTTCTTCTTCTTCTTCTTCTTCTTCTTCTTCTCATTATTATTATTATTATTATTATTATTATTATTATTATTATTATTATTATTATTATTATTAGTAGTAGTAGTAGTAGTAGTAGTAAAGCGATGCTCTTCTAAATTCTGTTATTTGTTTTCCTTTGCAGTACGGAATGTTTACTGCAGTTTACCTCACGAGACACCTTAACGTTTCGGCATTGCTCATTTCGTCAACCAACATTACAGTTATGCATCTCGACGCACAACGTATAGCAACTGTCAACATTATGCAATTCGTATATCAATTTACCAGAAATCCAAATATAACGAAGTGGTGACTTTATATACTTTATATACAACCGAAAATCAATGAACATCTTCAAAAAGACATTCAGGAGGTCACTCGCGAATCAGTATCTATGCGCACCTATAAAAATAAAAATAAATCTGGGGGAACATTGCCATAACCCGTAGTAAGCATGATTGTTTAGATATTATCCTTGGTGATACTGATGAAAATTGTGCATCTTTGTTGAAAACAGTAGACCGCAAAAAAAAAAAACGGAAAATGAAAACATTTCTGGAGACACTCCAAGATTTTATATTTAGACTATAGATTTTCGTTTATATCTATAATCGCAGATGCACCGGTCTACGCAGCAACAGATTTGCATAAAGTCTTAACAATGCTGGTGTCTTCGAAAAGAGAATAAAACAAACGATCGTTTAGGTTTACATTCACAATTTATAAAACAATTCCATTTAATGTTCCTAAATTGAACAGAAGCACACAGCCACATACGCACAGACACAAACAGTAACACGTACAACACATTTAAAGAGCTATGTAGTACACAAATTATATACACCGAATATATGACCTAAAATGTATCTGCATACAAGTATATTCACACACACACACACACACACACACACACACACACACACAAACACACACGCCAACTCAATCACATAATCCAGGATCGCAAGAGCTGTCTTGATGTTTTTCACCTTGCTAGTAACTGGCCTGAAGTTTGCAAAGGTAAAATCGTATGTTCTAAAACAAAAAGAACGTGTGCATGTATATACATACAAATATGTACCCAAACATAGATAAATATATATACTTAAACACATGCATACAAATAATCATCCACATACATATATAGTAACACACATTCTTTCATTATGTTTTTCTATCTATCTATCTATCTATCTATCATGTAGGGAAAAAATATCCAATGTATGTAGTCGAAGTATTAGTCATAATAACAGCAAATAAAAGTGAGATTATCCATTGTCGTTAATCCGAGATTCAGGTAATTACTTTCGACACAACTGAATTCTTTATTTAAATTACTAGCTTATATAGCGATGAAATGAAGCTTATAAATACATGTATTTCTATGCACATTCTTTCTTGAGTTTACGAGTCGTTACTTGTTAGTTTAAGGTGAAATAAAATTGAAAAAATTCCACATCTAACGAAATATTGGGCAGTTAATACTACACGTACGCACCCCCCCCACACATGCATGCACACATACATACATATATAGATACATATGCGTATATATATATATATATATATATATATATATATACCAAATGAATCATTTCAATCTCACACACATGCACAAACATATACAAAGTATCAGCATGCATGGTAGTTTTAAATTTAAGAAGGCTGCAGTGTGGAAATAATTATAAATGCCTTTTAGAAACGCAGCTACGTCGTACTAAAAATAATGTCTTTAGTGCGGTTTACAAGCAGCACTAAAAAGTTAATGATTGGAGCTATATAAATAATGATTACTCGGGTATAACCAAGCAAAATAGCCTTAAAAGCGAACATCATATATAAGACTACATTATACGGGAATTCGGAGACGAATTCAACGTAATATATGAACCATTAAATACGTCATTTACAAAACGCATGATACGTAATGTATATCGTCTTGCATAGTAGTTAAGGTAACCGGCCTATATTCATATGCACGGGGATTTATATCCAATACTGGATGCGACATTGCGTTCATGAGCAACGCATTTCATATCACGTTGATCCAGTAGTTATCGTTAATGCGTACCAACCAGATGTTGTTGCAGCACGCTTCCCCTACAACTGTCACTTCCTTGGTATTTTTGATGGATCAAAGATGAAGAGGGCCGAGTGACTGCCTTTATCTGCTAGTATATCCATAAAAGACAAACAGCGTTGGAGAATCACGATGCATTTTACCAAGCCATACTTGCTGTACACACTTTCTCTCTCGACGTGTATATATACATCTCTCTATTTGTGTTTGTCCACCCGTCCTTCTATCCATCCATCTATCCATCCATCCATCCATCCATCCATCCATCCATCCATCCGTCCATCCACCCGTCCATCCGTCCTTCCATCCACCCGTCGTTCCGTCCTTCCACCCATCCGTCCATCCACCCGTTTACCTCCTTCCCTCCCTACTTACCTACCTACCTACCTACCTATCTGTCTAAAAGGTTTAGATTTAGATTTAAAAATTGAATATGGTACTTATGTTTAGGCACCAGAATATAGTATGGTATGGTATTATATAAAAACCATTCCAAAAACTAGGTGATCAAAAAATCAAAATAAGCAACACGGATTTTAAAGGTGGTTGCAGTACGCACGTTTCATGCTACTCCATTTATTTAAGTAATGCGAGCATTACATTAAATGCAATAAGTAGAGCAATCTTCAGCTGCACGAAAATGCAGAAAATTACAGTAGAATAGACATATTATAATTGTGGCAACATTTCAAATCCAAGTGGGAGGAAGAATACATAAAAATCCATCTTGACATAGCCAAGTCTATCAGGCTAGTAATTGGTTCTAGGCAAACATTCTAACTGTCTCTGATTTTATTGTCTCTTATCTAGCTGATCTGGACGGATGCTAGTCGCATCGGCTCGCAAGTAAGTTGGCCTTTTATATGTCAAAAAGTTTGCAGTTTTAAAATATTTTTTGTGGAAGAGGTGTATAAGACTATACACTTCGACCCTATTGGGCTTTTGCAATAGGAAGTGGCTTCTTCTGGAGTTTATTTCCAAAAGTTTTTGATTTTTCTCCGGCTTATTTGCCATATTTCGTAAAACAAATATGGCTAGGCCTTCACACGTGGTCGATTTGCCTCTAATAGCAGGCAAGGAGACTGACCAACAAGTCGTTCCACATGAACGAACACAAGACGTAGAGACCAGGAATGCTGCGTTTACTACTACTGCCTTCACCATTTCCACTACCACCTTTACGACCGCCACCAACGACAACAAAACCAAAACCACTACTGCCACCGACATCGCAGCCACCACTACCACCAAGAACAACAATAACAAAAAGAACAACAACAACTCCACTCCTCTTTTGTTCCTTTCACCACAGACAACGGAAGGAGAGAAAGAGAAGAGCATGATCGCCAAACGATTTGCTCAAATACGCCTGAACGCCGAAAAAAATTATGAGAAAAATTTCCCGCCATTTCGTAACTCATGTGAAGGTCAGAGGAGTACAAAAGAAGAAGGTCACCTATCTGCCACAACAACAACACCTACCAGCATCACAACCGCCAACAACAACGCCAATACAGTAACAACTGTCACCTCTGCCATCAACACCAGCACCACCACCAACAACAAAAATATCAAGATCAAAACAAACTTCACCGAGGCGATAAGGCAAAAAACGACGGTAGTATCTTTTACTGCACAGCAGATAAAAGATACAAAGGCTTTACTTACAAAAAAAAATGACGAGGTACGGATCAACATACCACAAGACATACTAGAAGACACAAACAAAAAGACAATTATTTATAAAATTTTAAACCCCAAGACCAAAAAACTACAAAAAGCAAGCACGTTAAAGATCGAAAAATGCTTGAGATCTGTATGGCCATATAAAGATTATGTAACTTGGTGGCATAAATTTGTGAAGAGTTAGTGAAACGATTCTCAACGCTAACTCTTAAGACAGAAGAGATAACAATGATACCGATTTACCTTGGTCAGAGGGTAACAAGGGTTATCATAAAAATATTCCTCCCATGGTAGATACACTACGGATAACATCAGCCGTATGTGTCGATATGGAGGAGGTCGACATATTACAAATTAATGTTTCTGAAAAGCAACAGTGGGTGGGTAAAAAATGGAGATCGTTCTCCATATTACCCAGGAGTCACTAAATAAAATACACACCTACATACAGTTACCATCAACGCAAAGGCTGTACGTAGTGGTAGAAGGCAGACGACCACGCTGTTACATATGTGGCAGTGAAGCTCACTTCCAAAAGGATTGCAATTCTACCGCGAAACAACAGCAACAACAACACGAAAAACAACAACAGCCACGCGAAAACCAAAAACCCAAAACACCAGCATTATGACCCACGCCACCGTATGCACAACTAATCAAGCATATATATGCGAAAACGAAAGAAAGGCAACAACGAACAAACCAACCCAACCAAACAACACCACCACCAACAACTAAAGACAGACCAACACTAACACAAGGAACAACCAAGAAGACAACCACTGAGAACGAAAATAACAAGCAACCAACACCAACAAAAACAGCAACACAACCACTCACACAAAGACACACAGACGGTCACAATTTGCCTCTACCCCCTTCCGATTCCTCAGAACCTTCGTCGGAAGACGAAAATAATGAGGAATGGCAAATAGCCTAGAAAGGAAGGATGTAGAGGAGCAAGAAAAGAAAAGCAAACACAAACAAAGCAGGGAGATACACAACTCCCGAAAACACTCCAGACACAAACACAAGCACACACAACAACAACACAAGCAACAAAACCCCAAAAGCAAGCACACACACAATGCTCACTGCCATCAACACAAAAAACTCAGAGTTGATGGAATACATCAACACAAAAACAAACATAACAAACGAAGACATAAAAACCAGCAACCACCAGTACACAACACCGCCAGAACACATCAAAATACTACACATAACACCAACCCTACACCACACATTAAAATCTATTTTTCCCAAGGCAGTTGGCAAATGCCAAAAATACCTGGCGAAAAAACTGTACAGCGATCTCCTCGAAGAAAACCCGAAGGAGGAGACACAAAAACTCTCGAACGGTAAGTGACTCTCTTTAAAACCTTAATACTCACATCAAAATAATGCTCAAGATTGGTTGTGTAAATGCGCATGGCTTGGGGTCCCATTGGAAACAAGGGTACCTCCTAAACGACATCAAGTCACACAAACTAGAAATCATAGCCATAAGCGAGACCAGACTCCATGATCCGCGTGCCCTAACGTCCATGTTTGGCAGACAGTTTAACATTTATTTGTCTCCCTATCTGCCGAGAATGGGCGGTAGTGGCACGGCGGTACTCTTTCGCAAGAGTCTGGATCTCGAAGTAAAGACAGTATTCATAGACCCGGAAGGTAGATTGGTTGTTCTGGATGTCGATGGCAGCGATGGGTGTGCTTTTCGACTCATATCAGTATACGCACCACCTTTAACAGGTAGGCCGGATTTCTTTCGACATCTAGAAGTATTCCTAGGAACGTCTTGTCCTTTACTTTTAGTGGGGGATTGGAATGCTACCTTGGACACGCATCGAGACTATGTGGGCAGAGATAGGAATAGACGGGGATGCAAATGCCTCAAAGACCTGCTCAGACGCTTTCAACTGTCTGACAGGTACCGACTCGACCACCCGAATGCGCCAATGTGGACATGGACAAACCGCATCGGTTCGTCGAGATCATATCTAGATAGAGTACTGTGTAGGAGAGTAGATAGAGATAGCATAGGGTGTCCACAATTTCACATAGTCAGCTACACGGATCACAAACTTGTGACGTGTACGCTAGACTTAGATAAGACACATAGGCAGGGCCCCGGTTACTAGAAACTAAACGCGTCTTTCCCGTCGAGACAGGTTTTCAGAGACCGGATTAGCACGTTAGTAAAGAGGGCTCTGACGGAAGCCATCATCAATAACAAATGGTGGTTTGCCCTCAAGAGAGCAATAAAAGTAGAAGCGGTTAGGTATAGCAAAGCACTACCCATAGACAGAAACAGAGTAGAGGGTGAGCTAGTTAAGAAGCTAGAAGAGGCAATTAGAAGTGGCATCGCATCCGACGTTTTGGCGGCGAGATTGGCCCTAGACCAACACTTCAACGCCAAACACGAAGGGTGCGTTGTTAGGGCTAGGATGCGTGCTCTAAGAAACGAAGGTGTTGGAGCCGCACGAGAGGCCCGGGTGGCGTAGGCGCAACAGGGCAACAAAGCCACCATTCGGTCTCTGGTGGACGAACAGGGGTGCGAACTGCTCGAGCCAAGCAAAATGTGTGAGGCCTTTCAGCGGCACTTTGCTCGACTGCTTGGGACGAATGGCGAGCGAGAACGCAGGGTGGACTTCAGTGCCTACCTGCACAGTCTGCCACGACTCTCGGCAAGAGCGGCGGAGTGCTGCGAAGGTGCCATCACGGCGGAGGAAGTGAGGGACGCGATGGCGGGATGCTCGAGCGACAAATCTCCGGGTTTGGATGGTCTGCCCTACGAGCTTTACAACTGTATACCAGACTTGTTTGGAGACGTCTTGGTGGCGGTGTACTGCAACTGGCAGCAAAACGGGAACATTCCCGGTTTTGTGAGCCGAGGAGCCGTAACGCTGCTGAAGAAAGATCCAAACAAGGGAGAGATCATAAATAACTTTAGGCCCATCACTCTGCTCAGTGCAGACCTGAAAATTTTTGCCAAGGTGTTAGCCAAGCGGTTGTCGCTTGTCATCGAGAAACTGATCGGCAAGGCGCAAACGTGCGTCGTGCCGGACAGGAGCATCCATGACAACCTCCATCTGATGCGCTACATCATAGAGCGGGTAGTTAAGGAACCTGGCATGGGTGGGGCCCTGATCAATTTAGATCAATCGAAAGCTTTCGATAGGGTAGACCATCAATACTTGGAGGCTGTCCTCATAGCGGCCCCCTTCGGTCCCATTTTCCCCGGCTGGATGGCTGCCTTGTACAGAGGCATCCGTTCGGTAGTTAGCGTCAATGGGCATCTGTGAAGACCCTTCGACATTGCACGTTCGGTTCGTCAGGGATGCGCCCTCTCGTCGCTTCTGTACGTGTTGACTCTCGAGCCACTACTGCGGAAGCTGGCGACGCTGAGGGGCATCCCGCGAGAGTTGGGATGTGGGCATACGCGGACGACGTCACCGTCATACTGTCTAGCCAAAAGCACATCGAGCTTGTCGGCGAGACACTGAGAGACTACGAAGCGGTAACGGGAGCGAAAATCAACCGGGATAAGTCAGTAGGCTTGCGGCTCGGCACCTGGAGAAGCAAGCCCATGCAGTCAAGCAGCGCCTCCGTCGTGGGACGTTGGACTGACGGTCCGGTTGAGTTGCTCGGGGTCTGGTTTGGTCCAGACCTCCAAACGGAGAAGAACTGGGACGAGATAACGAGAAGGGTGGCCACTCTAGCCCGGCAATAGGAAGCTTTCCCTAAAAGGTCGGGCGGAGGTGGTGAACACGTACATCGCGTCAGTCATCTACTACCGCCTAACCGTCGTTCTATGTCCCGACCCTACCATCACCAAGCTGGAGCGCATCCTCTTCCGCTTCTTGTGAAAAGGAAGCGTTCCGATGGTTAGGCGATCCGTTTGCTGCCAACACCCGTCAAAAGGAGGACTGAGCATGCCGTGGTTGATGATGCGCAGACACGCGCTGAGACTGCGACATCTCCGGCTCTACGTAGACAACGCTGAACAGGTGTGGTCGCCGTTTGTGCGGCACGCTTTCCCGCAGCTCGTCTCCATGACCGAACTGCAGTCGTGGATCAAGAAGAGGCCGAGGAAGGGCGAATGGCACCGCGAGTGTCGCGTTACTCTCCGGCAACTCCAACAACCCGGGTCAACCTTGAGCGACTGCATCACAACTAACGCATTCTATAGTGGATTAGTGGAGGGAAGGTACGACGACGATCTCGGGGCGAACCTGGGCGTCGACGAGGAATACCTGACCCGCCTGTTTAAGACGACCTTCGGGCCGGGACCTATGGACAACTTCCAGAAATCCCTGGCCTGGCAGTGCTATCGAGAAGCACTACCCGTTCGGGATAAGCTCTACAGGCATGGCTCGAGAAACACGGGGCCGACCTGTCCGAGATGCGGGCGGAGCGACGAAACCGTTCTGCACGCACTCGTACAGTGTCCCACCATTTCCGAGCTGTGGGCTTACGTCGAACAATTGCTATCGCGTGTGGGGCGAGTCGGTCTATCAGCCGAGTCTATCGTGAATATTGTCGCGCCTCCTTCTTTTAAACGGGAAGGAAGAGCTATTTTCTTCGTACATGTGGCTATGGCGAAAGAATGTGTATGGTGGACGCGTCTGAAAGGTCTGGAGACAAAGACTTCCTCTCTGGGCAATCTCTCATCAACTTCTTCAAGTATCATCTGAATAGGAAGGTGAGAGTAGAAAGGGAAGTCTTGTCTAGTGAATGCTTCAAAAAAAGATGCGTGAATGTAGCAAGGGTGGCACGTGTGAATGACGGAGCCACCTTGAGCATAACACTATAACGGAGTAAAAAGTCCAGACAAAAAACAAAAAGGCAAAAGAGAGTCACTTACTGTTATAGTTTCTGCAATGACAATATTGACCAAGGTTACCGTGGTCTTTTCCGTAGGCTTTTCTTTCCACGGCTAAACCTAAACTGTCCTGCTCTCTTTTTACACGAGAACATTACTGTGATACACGATCCCTATTGATCGCTTTTTTTTTTCCTCTCGGTCCCTTTTGATCGAACTCCTCCCTTTTTTCCTTCCTACGATCCCTTTTGATCGACACCCACCCCTACCTTTTTTTTTCTCTTCCTTCCTCCTCCTAAAACGAAAAGCTCTACATTGTATTCGCCCCATCTTTGTTGAGCCCTGTGTGGCTAATAAAAGAAATGTATCTATCTATCTATCTATCTATCTATCTATCTATCTATCTATCTATCTATCTATCTATCTATTTATCTATCTATCTATATGTATGTATATATATGTGTGTATGTGTGTATGTGTGTGTGTGTGTAGATAGATAGATATAGATATATACATATATACATAGGCATGTCTAGTACATATTAAGTCCTATAAATAATGTATTGGAGTAAAGCACTAAAAGAATAAGATATATTTTCAGGGAACGACTTATTAATATTCTTGTAAAATATTATATCCTTTATTATGTTGAATATATTCAGCACACTTGATCAATGTATGAGAATTGTTTCTAAAAATACCAACTTTAATCTATATTTTCCGATGATAACTGGAAGTAGTATGGGCAAGAAATACACACATGCACACACACACACACACACACACACACACACACACACACACACACACACACAAATACACATAGACGCACACATTTATATACATACACTCGCACCCATAGGTATATATATATATGTGTGTGTGTGTGTGTGTGTGTGTGTGTGTGTGTTTGCTTATGTGCGTAGATATTTTCTGGATATGTATACATATTCATATACATACATACATACACACACACACACACACACATATATATATATATATACTTATACACATACATATATACGTGTATGGGGATGTGTGCGCGTGTAGGTTTGTGTGTACAATCTGATTAGTGTGGCTGTAAATCTCAAGTGGATATTTCATATATTTGAGTGTGACGGTGCTATATTGAATCAATATAAACTAGATATCAATATACAAGTAAGTTCTAAAATAAGAGAACCACTTGAATAGAAAAGTGACGCAGCAGGTTCTTTATTAAAAACCGTCGAATGCCGAGATCTTAAGTTCATTGACCTTAGCTAGTGACACTTCTATCGGCACCATTGAAATCGACTCGCTGAAGAGTGTTGTCGACCTTGATTCTGCTATCCTGTAACTGTCTCCAACACTGTTCAAGTAGACAGATTTTGCTTCTTATTTATTAGTGATGATAGCTGGAGATTCTATATTATCTCTGCAGGCAGTCCTTGAAATTATTGTGACTGATTCCAGCCTGAATATTCATAGGTTAATATATGCAGATAAAATAGTGTCGTGAATGGCTGCACATATTCTGACCTGAATGCTCGCAACATAGTGAACTTCGCCAAAAGTGCTTGTGGACAAAGCGATGATGGGAAAAATGGTCACGTGTTAAGTCTAACACATAGGAGTTTACCTCAAATATATCTTTTTTTTTTTACGTATCTGAAAAACCAGTGATAGTGCTGATGCCACTCGAGAAGATCTATTCACGTTGTTGTGTTATGATACATTGTATCCCTACCGATCACCGTGATTTTCAGTTTTTGAAGAGCAAATTATTTAAATGAATTTAGAGATATACCAGGGTATCGATTTACAGAAATATCTACCTTTTGATCTGTTCGTTTATAACCTGTGATATGAATAACTGGCGTCAACATTACATTTCACTTTATCTGGACTAAATATTAGGACATTGCTGTTGTTAAGCAAGTCTATAAAGCAAAAGCATTGCCGGCTCGTTCATTTAAGGTTATACAGATTTGCATTATTCAGCGTGTACTTCATTCTTGAAGACGGTGAGATTTTATTATAAGAAGATTTGGTGGATAATTCTTACAGATCAAGTAACAGTCTATTATCACTCACATTGGTTGGTTTTATCTTATTCTTATGCATTTTCAGCAGTTTCTAAACACCTCTTTTGAAAAAGAAAATCTCTGTTCCTACTTAGAGAAAAGAACATTCGAAACTTCTCATACTTTTTCTACAACATACAAGTTTACACATCTTCAATGCATGATGTTTACTTTGGTTTCGTAAACCACAGGTCAATGGTCATAGAGGAAGCATGGTTTCCTTGGATTCTATGTCCTTTTTGGACCTCTACGAAGGAAGTCATCTTCCTCTGCGTCAGCTTGAAATAGACAGAGAATACCACTGAATATCACTATCTTCTAAACTACTTATGATACAGCATCAATATCAGCTGCATTTCTGAATTTTTTTTCTGTACTTGAGTGAATAAATTATTGTAAAATCACCAACTTGATGTCAGAATATCAGGTTTGATATCAGTCTCTATGGGTCTATCTGAAACTTTTGGGTCGGGGAGAAGGCCAGTCAAGAAATGAAATTCAGCACACGAAGAATGTGCTTGGGCAACCAGAGTAGTTTTTATAGTGTACTACCGAGGTGAAGTTTCGTACCATGCTTTTCAACATCAGAAAGAAAAAGAAAGTAACAGGGGTAATGCAAAAGAGCTTCATAGAAGAAAGATAAAGCACTTGAACAACTGTGGGGGAACTGGGGATATAGCGTTTTAAAACACGTAATATGGAAGGAGTAAGTAATAGCAGCTTGTGAAAAGCAGACGAGAAAGAATGAAGAGGTTAGGAAGAATAAAGGGATGATTAGGAAATATATAACCGGAATTAATCAACAACATTAGACGGCGATGCAAGGTCACAGGCAAAGTGTTAAGGGAGAAGTGTTAGGAAGCGAGTCATACAAGAACGGTGGTCAGGTGATGGAATCGAAGGAAAGTTTGAGGTAGTTATTGCACCATATTCAACGGTACAGTGTGGCAAATTTAGTTATTCTGCTGGTACATACTTATTGCTCTCTCTCTCTCTCTCTCTCTCTCTCTCTCTCTCTATCTTCAACTGCAAAGCTTGTTAACGTACAACCACTAATCAGAAAGATAGGCCATTACGTTTATTCTGCCATTCCATCAATGTCATTTGCAATATTTTGTCTGAATATTTCCCCCTTCTATACTGACTGCGCCGACATTATTTACGATATATAATGTAATATAATATAATATAATATATGATATCATATATTATAATATAATATGATATAATATAATATAATATAATATAATACAGTATAATATA
>NC_142929.1:118428553-118436053 GCF_046866305.1 Octopus bimaculoides
GATGATGATGATTACTTGTATAGGTAATACGCTATATTTGAACAATATAAAAACAAGTTAAAAGGAGATAGGAATACGATGAGGAAAGCCAAGGTAAGGAAGAGAGGGAAGAGGAATATGAAGAAATTGAACAAAAACAACAAGTTTAGTTGCAATAACAAAAAAAAAGTAAAATATATAAATGAATATATAGAACTAAAGTTGAACATTCAAAAAGTTACGGTGAAGAGATTAAGGAAGCCAGCTAGCTAATTAACTTAATTATTGATTAGTTGATCGTTAGCTTTTCTAAATAGTGGAATTCATACGCTATCCCTAAATTTATCAAAGAACCTATCGTATGAAGGAAAGATGAAAAGAAGAACCCGACTGATACCCAAAAATCCATGAAAGTCATTAAATCAGTAACAGGATGAGGCGCTTTGGAAAGTGAAATTAAAATAACGAAACAAAACGTTATTAAAATCTAAATACAAAATATAAACTTCAACATATAGATAAAAGTATAAAAACGTAAGAATTTTTCGAAGTGGAAAATATTGTTGATGATAATGAAATATAAAACAAAATGATTTTTAGAAAATAGATCTTTGCTGTTGATATTGTTTGTTGCTACTGCTATATTTATTATTATTATTATTATTATTATTATTATTATTATTATTATTATTATTATTATTATTATTATTGTTGTTCAGTAGTTTTATTTTTATAACGTGCTTTCACTTCACTACCGAGCGCAGCTCTGTGCGCCTTGGGTATGTGCTGTGGTTTGCTGTGGTGTTCTTATGTTTACTGTATTGAAAGTGTTTTGCGTAGAATGTGTGCAGTACCCAGTAGTGCAATTTTCCGTATGTTATATATATTTGTAAGTCCTGGTGTTTTGTTATGTATTTGTCTGAATATTTTTTAATTATACCTAAGGCACCTACTATGATAGGAATTGTTTCTGTTTTTAGATTCCACATTCGAATTATCTCTATTTCCAGGTTTTTGTATTTTGAAAGTTTTTCCATTTCTTTTAGAGAAACGTTGTCATCTGCTGGTATTGATACATCAATTAGAAAGCATTTTTTTCTTCATGATCTGTGATAACTATATCTGGTCTATTTGCCTTAATTTCTCTATCTGTGTGTATTGGCATATGCCAGAGTATGGTTGCTTTCTCGTTTTCTGTGACCTTTTCTGGCGTGTGTTTATACCATCTTTTTGTTTGTTGTTATTCCATAGTGTTGGCATAGCTTCCAGTGTATATAGGTCCCAACTCTGTCGTGTCTGTGAATATATTCCTTCTTAGCCAGGACTGGGCAGCCAGAGATAATATGATTTATTGTTTCTTGTCCACATATTCTACAGTTGTTATATTTCTTTTCATTATGTGTTTTTGGTAATTTCTGGTGGGGAGGCTTTGGTCTTGTGCAGCAATTAAAAATCCTCCAGTCTCTGCTTTGAGTCCTGAGCTTCTCAGCCATTGCTGGGATTTTTCTCTGTCTATTTCTTTCGCATTAATTTAGCCCAGTATTTACCATGTAGGGGCTTTTCTTGCCATCGTTTTATCATGGTTCGTTGCTGTTCTTGTTTTAGTTTGGATTTCATTTGTATTATAGCTTTTGTTGTTTCTTCTTCTTCTTCTTCTTCTTCTTCTTCTTCTTCTTCTTCTTCTTCTTCTTCTTCTTCTTCTTCTTCTTCTTCTTCTTCTTCTTCTTCTTCTTCGTATTTGTTAGGTAGATTGATTTCTTGTTTGTATTTGTCAGCTTCCTTAAATACTGAAAACAGCTTTTTGCTTTGCTCGTGTTTTCTGGTTATTTGTATTAGTTTCCCTTGCTTTCGGAGTAGGTATTTTTGCAGTCCTATGGTGGTTATTTTATAATAGTTTTCTAGCTGTATAAGACCCCTGCCACCTTCTTTGCGTTGTATATATAGCCTTTCTATGTCAGATTTTGGGTGGTGCATCCTATATCCTGTCATTATTTTTCTTGTTTTCCTGTCTATTTTACATAGTTCGTTTAGTGTCCAGATGTTGTAGCTGTAGCTTATAACTGGGACAGCTAAAGTGTTGATAGCCATTATCTTGTTTTTAGCATTGAGCTCTGTTTTTAGTATTGATCTAACTCGTCTATAGTACTCTTTCTTTATTTTTTCTTTCATTTGTGTATGTTGTATCCTATCTAGTTCATTGACTCCTAAATACTTGTATGGTTGGCTTTCGTCTAGTTCTCTTATTTCATTGGCTTTATCTAGTGTTATATTGCTGCTTTTAACTAATTTTCCTCTTTTCAGGGTTGCTTTGGCACATTTTTCTAATCCGAATTTCATATCTATTTCCTTGGTAAAGCCGTGTATTGTCTGTAGTAGTGTTTCTAGCTCTTTCTCGTTTTTAGCATATAATTTTAGGTCATCCATATATAGAAGGTGGCTGACTGTTTTTCCGTAGCATTTGTAACCGCATCCAGTTCTATTTAGCAATTCTGTTAAAGGTGTAAGTGCCAGGCAGAACAGGAGTGGAGAGAGCGTGTCGCCCTGGAATATTCCTCTTCTAATGGGGATGGCTTTCGTTTTCACAAGTCCCTCTTTTGTTTCGAGCTGTAGCACTGTCTGCCATTTGTTCATTGAGTGCCCTATGTATTTTATAATAATTGGTGCCACCTTGTTTATGGCTAGGGTTTCCAGAATCCACGTGTGGGGAACACTGTCGAAGGCCTTTTGGTAGTCCACCCAGGCCATACTGAGGCATTTCTTCTTTCTTCGGCTGTCTTCAGTTATGGCTTTATTGATCAATAATTGATCTTTACAGCCGTATGAGCCCTTGCAGCATCCCTTCTGCTCTTCTGGAAACAGGTTGTTATTTTCCAGGTGTTTACTCAATCTCTGCGATATTATTGCAGTAAGGGCTTTGTAGATCGTAGGGAGACAGGTTATAGGTCTATAGTTTTGTGGTTTCTCCGTTTCCGTGGATTTGGGGATTAAGATGGTTTTCCCTTTTGTGAGCCAGTCAGGCATTGTCTCTGGCTCTGCTAGTATGTTAAAGTTTTCTGCCAGCGTTTTATGCATTCCTGGCAGGTGTTTTAACCAGAAATTGGGGATCTTGTCGTGTCCAGGTGCCTTCCAGTTGCTTAGTCTTTGCAGTGTCTGGGTGACCTCTTCAGTTGTTATAGGGGCCCAGAGTTGCTCAGGTGCTAAGTTCGTTGTTTTAATGGTCCTTTTCTGGGGTTGTTGCTTCACCGACCATATTTGTTTCCAGAATTTCTCTAGTTCTTCTGCTGTTGGTGCTGCAGTAATGTCTATTTTATTTTTACCCAGTTCTTGGTAGAGTTTTTTGGGGTTGGATTTGAACTGTTTGTTTTGTTCAAAGAAACATTGGCGTTTCTCATACCGGCGGATCCTTTGTGCTTTGGCAAGGAAGTCTTGCTTTAGTTTTTCTTTTGCCTCAAGTAAGTCTTTTTCTGTAATGCTGTATTTGTACAGTATTTTTGTTTTCTTCTTGTTACTTAGTTGTGTTGATTGTTTACTAAATTCGTTGAGAATCGATAAATATTTTCTCTTTTTCCTAATTTTGTTCTGGATGTTATTTATCCACAAGGTCTGTTTGGGTGGTAGAACTCCTGTTCGGATGGGTTTGAGTGAGTATCCTGCTTGTTTTGTGGCTGCAGTGGCTGCCGCATACATTATGTCATTTAGCTCAGTGATATTGCCTGTTGTTTCTGTGGTTGTTAGTTCCGTGACGGCCAGGTTTATGCTATTTATTATTGATGTTGTTTTATTGTCTATTTTGATTTTTGGGAGATATAATCTGTTGTCCATTCTAAGATCTGTGGTTTTCAGTTCTTTGGTTATTCTCATTTTCATAGTATCGTAATTATTAGGTTTCCCTTCGTTATTCCCAGGCTTTAGATTTGTTTTGCCTTCCTTTTCATTCATATGTTTGTCTGTGGTGTTCTGGATTGGTGCTTTTTGTACACTATTATACATCTCTACGGTCTGGGTTTGTTGTTTTTTCTTTACTTCGTTTTTGCCGGAAATGTTACGTTTGTCCTTGTGTTTTGCTATCTCAGTGTTTATATTATTATTTGGCATTGCTGTGTGACTACTATCTAGATTTTCCTGATGTATTTTTCCTTTCAATTGTTCTATTTCTATTTCTGATATTTTTTTTGCTTTTAGAATATATCTTCTTATGTTAGCTAGTTTGTTAGGGTTCATTGTTTTATCGAGGTCTATATTTACATTATTTTTCTTCCATATTTTATATGTATGTGTTGTTGCGTTTTCGTTTTTTGGGTAGAGCTGTGAAATAGGCGTATAGTATCGAAATGTATTCCTCACGTGTCCATTTATGCCGTTTTGGTTTTGTTTGCGGGACATGAGGAACAACGTCCGGTCCTTTATTTTGACGGTCATCGTTTTCGTAGGGTACCGGTTCGTTTATTTCTGTTGTCAGATTGTTTTGCACGTTCAGATCTTCGTATTTTTTTCGTAACAAGCTTACAGTACGCACTTCTCGGTTGTTATTCTTGGGTGTAATAATACCGGTGTTATTTAATCTGTTTGTAATTTTTTTGTACATGGTGTTTTGGGGTTCGAAGATGGTTTGATTTTGATGTAACACGTGTGTTTACGATCGCTGTGCGAGTAGTGGAGGTATCAAGTTAAAATACATCATTATATTTGGAAGAATAGAAATAAATTTCAATGAGTATTACTTACTCGGATATAATCCAACCCTTTGTCAGCTATTTTTTGGCTCAATGTGATGTCTTTATTTCCGATGTTTTTGGATAAGTTTCGGAGCAGTGATTTATCGTTCTCACATGTTAAACATCCCCGGTGTAGTCTTATTAAACTTCCCCGGTGTAGTCTTGTTAAACTTCCCCGGTGTAGTCTCTGTTAAACTTCCCCGGTGTAGTCTCTGTTAAACTTCCCCGGTGTAGTCTCTGTTAAACTTCCCCGGTGTAGTCTCTTATGTTAAACTTCCCCGGTGTAGTCTCATATTATTATTATTATTATTATTATTATTATTATTATTATTATTATTATTATTATTATTGTTATAATAATAGTAAAAATAATAATAATAATAATAATAATAATAATAATAATAATAATAATAATAATAATAATAATAATAATAATAACGATAGTAATAATACTAATAATTGTTGTTGTTATTATAATTTTATTTCGATTTTATTTCCATTTCTTGCTGAGTGTCTTCCTGACACCTAGGGCAAAGAAACTCGCTGAATGCATTGGTAGGTCGTTGAAACAAAGACAAAAGATTTCACATTTACAAAGTTTGGTTAACTTTTAAAAAAGTTAAGAAAGACAGAGAGGAAAAAGAAAGAAAGAAAAATCTTCTTCTTAGTATTAGTATTAGTATTATTATTACTAATATTATTGAGTGAGAGAGCAGCGCATGCGATCAAAGTGATACTGGGATACAAATATACTCATCATAACTACTTGTCTGATAAGGGTACACCAGGCAAATGCAACACACCCTTATATGCACCACATGATGAGCTCATATTGAGATAAAGAGCACATGACCTTGCGCTTAGAAATTTCTTCAGGCCAAAAGGTCTCTGAATAAGGGTGGTTCGAGGATGGTGAACAAAACACCCATGTTTCTGGAGGTGAATTATTCAAGCTCCAAATAATTCCTCTCAACACATGCCCATGATACTCCCCCACTACTTTAACTCGTGATCAGAGATGCACACATCTTCAACCCCTACGGGATATGCTCAACTAGTTAAGGTCAAGCAACCGACAAACAAATCTATGGTATTCAACAGAATGTAGCCCATCATTTTTACACCACAACAAACCATGTACATAATAACACTTTCAATCAGTTAATATCAAAAGCCATGAGAGCCACTGCCTGGTATTGCATCAGGGAAAAATGCAAATTACACGCCGAGCAAAATGCTTAGCAGCATTTTGATAGTTTAGCAGCATTTTGATAGTTTAGCATTCTGTGTTCCACTTTCACCGAGGTCGACTTCACCTTTCATCCTTTCGGGATCAATAAATTAAGTACCAATGAAACACTGCGGTCGTGTAATCGACTCTTCTCCTCCACCAGTAATTGCCTACGTCGTTTCACATTATACACTTGAATTTCTGAGGCTCATTTTTACTGCAGTACTTCTCAGGTCAGTAATGTAAATAACAGTAAAATACTTGAGTCGATCTCATCGATCATACCACTCTTCAAATTTTGTGGACATGCGCCCAAATTAGGAATCAATGTTATGAATATTCGGATCAAAATGCCTTGCTATATTTTATTACGCCTCTTTAATTACTGTCTTCAAAGTTTCCGAGTTTTACTTTTGACTTTCGTTTATTTTCGATCGATAACGTAAATACCAGTGAAGCTATGATGCCATTGTAATCGATTATACTCTGACTATGAGGATTATTTAACGTAATTTAAACTCTATTTTGTATAGACTGGATTAAAGGAAATATACAGTATTTTGTTCATTTGCGTTCCATTACGATCTGATCTAACCGAAGCTAAAATCATCTCTTGCCCATCCGGGTTCTATAAGACAACTATCAGTTATTATTGAGGCGACTCCAATGTGCTCCTCTGCCAATATAAGAAATCATGCAGGATTTAAGAGAAGTTATCATCTTTGCCCTATGTGCACATAAAATAAACTACAACATGAAATAAGGCCTTTTATAACGTGGCAGAGAGAGTCATTTGAGGGAGATTTAGTTGCTATATCTTGAAGAATCAGTAAGGCTCCCTCGTTGATTTGTTTATAAGTCGCGTTGGAAATTATCTCTTTCTCACTGATTCTTCTGACCAATCCACATTCAACCTGAAGCAACTGTTAATGCCTTATTTTCGAACTCAGTAAAATTGGAAACGGTAGTTTGGGTTGGATTGCATTTGGCTTTATTTCATTTTAGTTTCCTGAGATGAGGAGAATAGCAGTCTGGTATTGTTTCTAACCTACTACAACATCTGCAATTATAGTTCGACCTCACGATGTCACTTTGTGTAAGTGACTTTATCGTATCCTCAGACTGAGTAATGCCACCTGAGTGACATTTGGTCGAAAAATAGGCTTGGTATCAATAACTGCTCCATTCAATTGCGATATAGGCTTCCGAAATTTTAATAGAAGCCTATCAAAATGTTGACATTCGTCAAAAATCACTAGATGTTCGTTAATGCTATTCACTATATTTCTCTTCCCCGCTATGAATAATGACATCAATCTCTGTTTTCCTTTATATTTGATCTTATCCAATTCCAGCCACCATATGCAATTAGGGAAGGCTCAAGAGTATTTCTTCACATTATGCATGAATGAAGCAATATAGTTGGATTTATTCTGTAATTCTGATGCAATTTTTGAATATCGACAGATGTGTTTCACTTCGGAGCGATAAATTTGACTCCATGAATTCGTATACCGATACCAGTGCTTAAGTATTTGGAGACTGTTTAAACAAACTGACAGATAGGTCTCAGTT
>NC_142929.1:118441053-118461053 GCF_046866305.1 Octopus bimaculoides
CGTTAATTATATCTACCTAATTAGTTATAGACTATTACTGGTTATCAACCTTGAAACGATGGAAGTTTATGCATCATCTTGGGTGATTTTTGAAAGCAGAAAACATAATTACGTAATTAAATATCATAAGGGGAACAAAGCGAAAAAAATCACGTCTCATCTAGTTTGTCAAAGTACTCTTAGAGCGAAAATGCTACTATATTGCTGTACTAAGAAAAGAAAGAATTCAAATAACCTGATATAACTGTTTGATTTCCTGCGAACAAAGAAAAGAACACTAGAAAAAGTATCCTTCTTTGACTGGGTAGAGAGAGGTGAAGGAGGGATAGTGAAAAGTGAAGGAGGGAGACAGAGAGGTGGACGAAGGAGAGAGAGGGAAAGAGGTGGAAGAGAGACAGGTTCAAGTTGATACTACAGTCTCTACGGCAGTGGAAATAACTTTTCTGCATTTTTCTTGAGGAAAAGTCAGCTTTTTCACTGCACATAACATCACCCACTCTTCACGAAAAATATCTCTTTGTGCTATATGTTTTCTTTGTCTTTTTCACACCCATTATAATAGCACTTGCATTTCAGAGGTGGCAGTGATCGTGACACATCAACTCTTGCCTTCCCGATCCACTCATCTCCCCTTTCTCATCACCCTTGTGTACATCTATACAGGTCCCGCACTAGTCACAATGCTTAATGCCTCCTTCAAAAAACATTGGAATTCTCGCTTCTGTTTCTGTTAACGTCCACATTTTTACGATAGACATTGAAGGGTGGATTCTGACCGGTATCCGAAGGACAACGGAAAACATGGGAACTATCTCTTCCTCCAGATGCGGAAATCTTCTCGTTGTAGTTTATTCAGAACGAACTTTCATCAATAAAAATATATGTATGTATTTTATCTGTCAATGAATATACGTAATTCGAAGCATACGTTGTGTGTGTACGCTCTAATTTATGGGCTTTTATAAAAAATGGTTGCATAAATTTATATATGTACTTTGTTTGTATTTATATGTGTATGTATTTATATGCATGTATGAAGAGAAAGATTAGAAGAGAGAGTATTGGAGGAAAAGTATGCAGAGGAATGTTGAAAGATAAACTACCTTTAGTGGAGAAATATGCAGGTATGAAAGCAGAGAAAGTGAAAGGAAGTTATGCAAGAAGCGAAATTATAAGTGTGTTTGTATATAAACTGGCCCCCACCACCACACATACACACATACACACAACACACACACACACATATATAAAGAGAAAAGAGATGGAGAGAGATTGAGAGAGATGGGAAAGATAGATGGATGAAAAGAGAGAGAGAGATTGATGAGTCAGACAGATGGAAAGAGAGAGAGAGAGAGAGAGAGAGAGAGAGAGAGAGAGAGAGAGAGAGAGAGAGAGAGAGAGAGAGAGAGAGAGAGAGAGAGAGAGAGAGAGAGAGAGAGAGAGAGAGATGGGGATAGAACAGAACATATGAGATAAGCTGAATGGAAATGATTGGAGAATGTAGGAAGGAAGAAAGTGAATGTAATAAAAGTGGTGGTCATAGTGATGGGATGAGGAAGAGGGAGGAAATACAATAGAATTGATGGAGAAATTGTAAAAATATGGTAAATAGAGATTGCACAGTTTGATGTTTTTATATATCAATAATGAATATATAACATCAATCAGAATGACGACGGCGACGACGACGACGACGACGATGACAACAGCAGCCGCAGCAGCAGCAGCAGCAGCAGCAGCAACAGCAACAGCAGGAACAACAGCAGCAACAGCAGGGACGAAAGATTCAAAGTCGGAAGTAGAAACATCAGCAGAAACAACTGCAACAGCAACAACTGGGGCTTCGATGACAGATTCAAGAAGAAGAAGAAGAAGAAGAAGAAGAAGAAGAAGAAGAAGAAGAAGAAGAAGAAGAAGAAGAAGAAGAAGAAGAAGAAGAATAACAACAACGAAAACAACAACAACAACGTAAACAACAACAACGACAGTATGAATGGCAATGTCAGAACAATGTCAGTAGTCACAGAAGTAGAAGCTATAATAACTGCCATGGCATAATTAGGACAACTAACAACAAGAACTAATAACAACAACAACAACATTATTAATGACAAAATCAATATCTATAGCAACAAAAACATCGTAAATAAGATAGTCAGAGCAATGAGAGAATAAGTACAGTAGCAACAACAACAACAACAGCAGAAATAATAACAAAAGAAACGTAAACCGATAGCAACATTAGAAACAAGAACATTTGCAATAACGTCATCAATGACCTTGGCAATGAGAGATTCAACAATAAAATTATCAACAACAACATAATGTTATGAGAAAATAAGTTTGAAGAACGAGAGAACCAGAGAACAAGTATCATGAATAATAAATAGAAAAAATGATAATCATCACCATCAACGACAGTATAGAAGCAGCAAAGTCAACATGACAATTACAATTTCAATCAGGCTCAATAATAACGACAAAGTAATTCTTTATAATTTTAGTGCAGCAGCAGCAAATTTGAGGGGAGGGGTGGTCAATTACATTGACATTAGTACTTGACTGAATTATATTTCTTCGATCCCGAAAGAATGAAAGGCAAACTTGACTCTGGCAGTATTTGAACTCAGAGCATAAAGAGATAAACGAAATCATCAACCTTAAGGGTCTTTGCAAAATCGAGATATCCATCTTTGAGCGAATGATTATGTGGTTTCAACATCGGGGGCTGTGTAAGAGAGCTTATTTATGAGTGGAAGGCATTCTGCGTGTGAGGGAGAAAGCCATTATCTTCTAGGAACGTGATTAACTTCTTGACAATGCTTTCCACAAGTTTCCTGACATGTGAGGTTGGGAACATAGGCCTATAATTTTTAGCATCCACTCTGCTACCTCCTCAATGTATATGACATATTATGCCTTTCTTTGTTTTTTTGTGAAGTCTTCTAGTTACACGGAAGCTTTCGAAGCAGATCTGTTGTGGCCTTGCAAATGCCCCTTTGCATTTCTTTTAGAGTTTGTTGGGAATCCATCAGGGCTTCTGTCTGAGTTTAGGGTTATTTCGTCAATGGCTGATGCTACATCACTTTGCTCTGTTTCGATGTAATTAATTGCCGCCATCTCTTTGTGTAGAACTGTGGTGTCAAAGAACTCATCAGGTATAGTTTTATGCGAGTGTCCCAACAGATTATTGAAAACGCTTTTGTATTACACATTCAATGTTTCACTTACTCTCTCGAGGACTGCAGTCAGAGAACTGTTTTCTTCGAATTTTGGCCCTTTCTTGTATCGTACTAAAGTAGACTCTTTTAAAAATGTATGGAAAAGTTTAGGGCTTATTTTTGCATTTTTTACAGACCGGATTTCTCCTGTTGCCCTCTCCTTCGCAGTGTTTGTGTCTGTGTTTGTCTGTGTTTGTCCTTCCCATCATCGTTTGACAACCGATGGTGGTGTGTTTACGTTCCCGTCATTCAGCAGTTCGGCAAAAAAGACTGATAGAATAAGTACTAGGTTTCCAAAGAATAAGTGCTTTGGTTGCTTTGTTCGACTAAAGGCAGTGCTACAGCATGGCCAAAAAAAATATATACTCTCTCACACTTGCATTCACACAAACATATGCATATGTATATGTAAGATACGCACACTCACAGACACACATAGATCCACACACACAGGTATCTACTCAGAAAATGTAAGAAGAAGAGATACAAACGAAAATGCATTGGTTGAGGCAGGCGAACCGCCTAATGGAAGGAGCGCAGAAGAAAAAAGTAAAACAATAAAAATCAAAGCGTGTAAGCAATGAAAAGATATTGATCAAATAAAAAGAAATAGAAGAGAATGTCTGCGCGTATACTTGCAATTTATGCATCTCACTCTGTCTCTTTCTCTCTAGATCTATTTATCTATCTATCTTATTTCTTTATTGCCTACAAGGGACTACAGACAGAGGGGACAAAGAAGGACAGACAAACAGAGTAAGTCGATTATAACGACCCCAGTGCATAACTGGTACTTATTTTAATCGACCCCAAAAGGATGAAAGGCAAAGTCGACCTCGGCGGAATTTAAAGTCAGATCACAGCGGCAGACGAAATGCCGCTAAGCATTTTGCCCGGTGTGCTAACGTTTCTGCCAGCTCGCCGCCTTATCTATCTATCTATCTATCTATCTATCTATCTATCTTATCTTATCTATCTATCTATCTATCTATCTATCTATCTATCTATCTATCTATCTATCTATCTATCTATCTATCTACCTGTCTTCCTGTCTGTCTCTCTGTTTAATTATATATGCATTCATGTACGCACACAACGAAGGACATGTTTACTATGACAATTTCTCCGATTTGTCCTTGATATTGTGATATTGCAAACAAATATAGAAACTGAATGAAATGGTAACACTCATACGATTTAAAATGAGAGAGAGAGAGAGAGAGAGAGAGAGAGAGAGAGAGAGAGAGAGAGAGAGAGAGAGAGAGAGAGAGAGAGAGGGAGAGAGAGAGAGAGCAGAGAGACAACCTGAGATAAAGATCAATCAGCAGATACATAAGCAGAGGGATATATTTAGACAGACTGATTAGGAGATTAATATATAAATAGACAGATAGTCGAAGAAATATGTAGAAAGTGATAAATTGATACAGATAGGTTAATTTGTCTTTAGAATCCAGAGAAAGATAACTGAAGTAGCTAAACAATGTATATATAATGCTTTATTAGTTAACAATATCACAGAAGCTACTCTAGCCATGAGCGGTCGGATGAAACTTTTGGCTGTTGAGTAACCCCAATGATATTCTTAGCTAATAGAACTGTATCAATAAATACCGACATAATTAGTCAGATAGATAGGCACATTACTGATAAATAGCTAAATAGGTAGATAGATATAATGATAGACATATAGACACAGATTTCTTGCTAGATAGGTAGATAGATACATAAATGCATAAACAGATGAGTATGTCTGAGTGTTTAGCAATTAGTGAACAATACTGAGAAGATTGCTTGTATTGCTACGTTGGTAGGTTCTATACGAAGTAAAATGCAGTAATGCCTTAAGTACATTAAGAAGCTTTGCTCCACTCTAGAGGAATCTATCAAGCACAAAGAAACCTAGGCATCGATTTCCAAAGTGTATCAAAGAGAATAAAAAAGCTTGCAAATAACAGTGGAGGACAAGGGAATCTGCACATATTAGATAAACAAAAATGATACGAAGACCGAAGCACAGAAGATAACAACAACAACGACAATACAAGAATAACAGTAATAACAATGGAAGTAGCATATGACAGCTGACAGGGGTTAGAGAAAATAATAGGGAATGAGAGAGGGTTGAAGAAGATGAACGCTGTTAGCGGTAATGATATTTCTTCAAAAATGCAATGAAGTCGATTGGGAAAAATATGCAAAACTATAAATTTCTAGAAATACGGGGACGGTGAAATAAATCTTCTTCTCTCTCTCTCTGTTTCTTCTCCTTTACGCATTATACAAATGTACACACACGCACACACACGCTCATATACAGGTGTATTTTGTATGTGTGTATATATATATATATATATATATATATATATATATATATATATATATATATATATATATATATATATATATATATATATATAAACTCGATGCTGTGACAGATTTATGGGGTCGTAAGATGGATCTCTACAACTGTCTTGTATATCTGCAATTTTTTATAAAATTGTGGAAAACTAGACTAGAGTTTATTCATTAATTCTTAAAACCTGAAACATCTCTCCATGGTTCTTTTTCTCTATATCAAACTCTACTGAAGACTGGCTGCGAAAATGGAAACGAAATATATGTGCATGTATGTGTGTGAGTGTCCATGACTGCATGTATGAGCGTGTCTATATGTACATGTGGCTATGTATATACATCTATTTATATATATATCGGTATGTGTGTGTGTATTTATATAAATACATACGCACATTTTATATATGCGTATATATATATATATATATATATATATATATATATATATATATATATATATACATATATACATATATATATATATATATATTCATATATATATATGCATATATATATATATGCATATATATATATATATATATATATATATATATATATATATATATATATATATATATATATATATATATATATATATATATATATATATATATATACATATACATATATACATATATACACATTCACGAAATATGTGCCTGTCCGTATCTCTATATGTATATGCGTGTGTATATATATATGTATAGATACATCAAAGCTGAGGTTTCCATGCAGTATCCACACGCTCCTAACTGTGACACATATTTTATGTCAATACATCGTCCTCTCTCTATATCTCCCATTTCATGATATAAAAAAACAAAAAAAACAAATAGAAACGATTTGTGATATATAGATATAACTACCACGCATAGTATTTCAAAAGACCATTTGAAGATGAGTCACACACCTTAGATATCCGAACAGAGTTTCACCGTTTTCTTCTATAGAGCTACAACACATATATTATATCAAGATATTGCTTCAACGGAATGAAATATACTCGAGAAATGTTCATCTTAAAAAAAAGCAAAACAACTTTTGCTTTCTAGAGATATATTGTGTGTGTGTGTGTATATATATATATATATATATATATATATATATATATATATATGTATGTATGTGTGTGTGTGTGTGTGTGTGTGTGTGTGTGTGTGTGTGTGTGGGTGTGGGTGTGTGTGTGTGTGTGCACATATATGTAGTCTACTCTATCGAAAACATTACGCCTTTTTCAAATGAAGAAAATACCGTAGAAAACGAGGACCACATTAACTGAACAGCCTAGATATTGGTCTTTACTGTGGTTTAAGCGATATGTCATTATAAGTATATGATTTTAAAATACGCAAACAGGTTTCTAAAGTGAAGTTCAAGAATATTTCGTATCTGAACTTCTAGACTTATTAGCGAGAAGTAAATTCCGAAATTTCTTCTTAAATAAGACGAGCGTTTATAACTATTAAATTCAATACAAGTAACCCTATTAGCTGCAACATTAATGATAGATAAACAAAACAGGTAGATCTGCAGTAGGAATATTCTTTTATTAAGCAGTAGCATCAATGAAATTACGAAAGACACAAACTTACAAAAACAGTGTAATATTAATATTACTAGATGTTCAGTTGGATCGAATACAAGTACACTTTATTCGAAAGTTCTGTTCTGTTTACCGAAAACTCAACTTTCATCGCCTACTACTGTTCTAAGAATTACTATAGAATGTATCATAAACATATTAATGAAATCATTCACGTTTAGATATCATTGCTGTTCGAAATGGTATGAATGAAATTTAAAATACTGATCCGAACTGCTTCATATATGTTGCTGCATAACAGTGCAGACATAGGTGATCGCATTGGATTATGTAACTTATGTATTTGCAAAGAAATTTAATAACACTGACTTTGGTTTCTACAGTGACAACAGGTTAGCTAAACTGAAAGCATCAATTACCAGATTTTTTGTAAATTAAAGATCATTTGCACTTTTAGCATGTTCAGCCATAAGATATCTATATTCTCTAACCAAACTATTGACTATTGTGATGTTGCAGTACATTCAATAAGTAACCTGCATGGAACTTTTATATGCATATATAAAACATGTATATACATGTATAATATGCATACATTCCTGTTTAGAAGTTGTCTTAATAGCTATTTAGGTCTTCTAGTATAGCCTCGGTTGAGAAATACCTTATTATTGGCAATTGGGAAGGGGAAAAAGTGTAAATGCCCTTCATATGCACAGACACAGACACACACACACACACACACACACACACACACACACACACACACACACACACACACAAACACACACACATGCATGTGTAAGAGCTTGTGTACATTTTTCTCTCTTTGTCTCTATATATAGCTATGCGACTGTGTCCTGTGTGTTGATGTTTACGCTAAGCAAAAAAAAACAACAAAAAAAAACAGTGTTAAATATGTCCAATAACTTAGTGACACATAAAAAAAAAATACAAATTCAGTACCATACTAAGATAAGTTTGGAGGTCGGTACGTACGTCTATGACCCAAGTATCTGGTAGCCCGACATAACAGCAATCTAATGAGATAAGTCAGTAAAAATAATGAATATGTCAGCAGTGATAGTCATGCATATTGAAATAGCTATAAAGATATAAGAAAATATAAGTGAAAATATGTAGATCGATAGATATCTAGATAATGTTATAGATGAATGGGTATATATAACTTCTGACAAATTGCTAGATATATAGCTTTCGCTAGTTTTAGTGCTAAGGGTGATATATCGAAATCACATATAGGTTGACAAATAAACTAATAACAGACATTCAAACGGACAAATATATATAAAGTCAGCAGAACAGAGAGATCAACTCGCGAATTCAGAAACCAATGGAGAGACATAGAAAGGCCATTAGAACTTAATAAAGATATTGCGATCATGAGGTTGAAGAAATGCCATAAAATATTGCATTGTCATTTAATACAGCAATAACTTTCTAGATGGAAAATTATACATAAGCTAGAATTGCTTCTCACTGATATTATCCCTCAATCACTCCTCCACTCCCTCTCACCCTCTTTGTGTTCATGTATATAGGTATTTGTGAGTATACGTAATATGTATATATATATATATATATATATATATATATATATATATATATACATTCATACGTATATACATACACATATACGTATATACACACATACTCATATAGATATATACACACATATGCATATATACGTATACATGTGTGTGTGTATGTATATATGTATGTGTGTATTTACGTATGTATACATTCGTATATATAATGGCTTTCAGTCATTTATATATTGTCATTTTAAACCCGCTTGTTTTCACTTTAATTGAGTCTTCTCACTGATCTCTTTGTAAAACACTTTATAAAACTGCGAAACGTTTGTCAATATACGTACGATCGTATATACAGACGTCCATACATACATACATACACACATACATACATATATACATACATATACACACGTAACACAAATATATATATATGTATATATGTGTGTATGCATTCATGTGTGTGTACATATACACGCATACATTGATGTGTTTGTGCATATATGTACATACACATATATAAATATATATATATATATATATATATATATATATATATATATATATATATATATATATATATATATATACACATATATATATATATATATGTACTTATACACATATAATATATCATTATGTATATATCTATTCATAAATCAATATTTCCCCTTTCTCTACATATATTTATATATGTAAATGTAAATACGTGTGTGTGTATGTGTGTATATACATACACAAGCCCTTACACAAAATGTCTCTATGTCGGAACGCTATGACGTAACATTAAACTTTGTCTATATTTCCATTTAAGAAGTAGCATTTGTTTGTCATATCTTCTCATAAAAAGCGTAAATTTTGAGTGGTAATACTTCCACAGTCGATACAAATTTGTAACTTTACCGAATTCTCTCGCCATCGGTATAATGTAACATATCTTTAAACCTAACGTGAAGGCCCGTCTACACAGCGTGGAAACTCTAAAATAAAATAAACATGAGAAAATATATATATAATATTATATTATATTTTATTATAAGTGCCTCCAGTTTGAACTAATTTTAACTTCCCTCACCTACTGGAAATCGAACATAAGAACGAAAGCAAAGTGAGGCTTCTTGAGACCTCTGTCAACTGGATTAGCTTAAATATTGCTGGGTCAGCTTAAACATTGCTTGGTAGTGATACTGCTGCAATGTTTTTTGTCCAGGTGGTCTGATGATGCAACTAATTCAACGTTGTGTGTGGTTCAGTTTAAGCTACGCTTTAATTAAGTCCGTCTAGATTTGCCTCTCTTCGGCATTTCCCACTTATAACAGCTAAAGATCTACAAACACGTCTTTGAGTCAGTAAAGGAGCAGCGCTGGAGAGTTATGGTGTGTGTTGTTTTTACACATTTTTACCATATATATATACATATATATATGGATATATATATATATATATATATATATATGGATATATATATATATATATATATATATATATATATATATATATATATATATATATATATATATATATATATATATATATATATATATATATATATATATATATATATATATGTATAAATATATGTATATATGTATGGATATATTCATATATATATATATATATATATATATATATATATATATATATATGTATAGATATATGTATAGATATGTATACATATATATATATATACATATATCCAACGTAGTTCATATATTAACATTTATAAAGAGGTCTTACAGCTGTTTCCAGGATATTTTATATATCGCTGCCTCAGAGACGGTGCGAGAAAATGGTCAAGCAATAGTTATTGCAGAGAAGATATGAAATACAGAGTGAGTTGGAGGAAAGAAAATAGAAGTTAGATACGTAAAGATATTGTATCCGCATTTTCATTATTTGAACAGAATAGTGTATATATAAGTTTCCTGTACCTTGTGTGTGGGTTCCAATATTACTAATAATTGGTCATTCCAAGCTTAGAGTCTTATAAAGGGTGTTATTCGATGGATGGTTTTTTGAAGTGATTTGAAAGTTGGGAATGTGTTTGTAAGGTCAAATCAAAAACAGGACCATCTACAGCATCTTCCACCAAAGCAACCGAATATAATACCAGCAAGGGCTAATTTGATAAATTTCAAAAGACGATCAACCTTAAGAGCGTGTCCCTGAATAGAGAAACTGCCTCTGCTGACAAACCCACAGCTGAGGAATACGTGAACGAGACGTTCAAGACCATAGTCGAGGGAGGAGATATTCGTGTGAACAAGATTTCAATATGGATGAGACTGGCCTCTTTTGGTAACAGATCACATCTCGGACTTCCATTATGAAAGAAGAGGCCAGACCCCCTAGATTCAAGGCGTAGAAAATCGCATCACTATTACAATGTATGGAAATGCTGCGGGCTTTACGATAGAGCCAGGTCTTATTTATAAATGCAAAAACCAAAGGGACTTCAAAGTCAAAAAGACAAGTATCTGCTGGCGGTGCATTGGATGCACAACCAGAATAATTGGAAAACGAAACCACTGACTGGAATTCAAAGTGCTTCTCCTAATGAACAATGCTCGAGGTCACGCGCTCGACCTGTCATATGAGGGCGTACAAATCGAATTCTTACTGCCGAACACCACATCGCTGATCCAGCCCATGGATCAAGGTGGTATTCGTGATTGTAAGGCGCTCTGCAACGCGTGGTGGCTACTATGGACACGGATGATGACTTCTCGCTGAAGGAGTACTAGCATGGATGCACCATTGCAACATATCTCCAAAATATTCAGAAGGTCATAAAGAAGATGAACAACGAAACTTTGAATGCCAGCTGGAAGAAATCGTGGCGAGAAGCAGTCCACGACTATAAAGGATTCTCTCCTGACGAAATCCACCATTTTGCAGTAGATAAGGCAGTGAAACTGGCAAAATTGGTAGGAGGAGATGGCTTCACCAATATGAGTACCGAGAACGTTAATAACCTGATGAAGGTCCACTCAGATCCATTAACATATGAGGATCTGACAGAGATGACAAAGTTAGCAAGTGAGGAACAAGAAGAGCAAAAGTATCCAAGGTAAGAACTCGGGCTATCATTAGAACGCTTCTCAACTCTAGCAAAAACGGCAAAAGAACTTCAGGGAAAGGCGGAAGACTGGGACCCCAGATAGTTCGAGCGTTGCAGTTCAGAAATGCAATCGACGGAGAAATGGACGGTTATAAAAACCTCCTTACACAGAAGGAAAGGCAGCACCACAGACTATACATCACTATGCTCCTCACTCGCAAAAAATAGAGGACACGTGTACTCCTAAGAGCATAGGAAGCTTACATATATGAAAATAATAGAATAAATATATACAAATAATAATAATAATAATAATAATAATAATAATAATAATAATAATAATAATAATAATAATAATAATATACAGTATAGTACAGTTTCTGCTTCGCTGATTTTCAACTATCGAAGGTCTTTTTGAAACGTATAACCCGCGCGATAGTCGAGGGATTAGTTCATATGTATATATGATTATGTGTTTGTGACTGAGAAGAAATAACGCTTTTTTTCCCTAAAACTTTTCCGGAGCAAAGTATTAGGTATTTCACATGAAATGTCGCATTTTTAATTACTTGTTATTTCAGCCATTTAAAAACTCAATTATATATACCTTGCATTTTCTTTTTCAACAATATTGGTATACGAAATTCGTAACCACAGATCTTATGAAAATGATAACAACCAAACTATGTTGAGTGATTTTCTCGTGTGAATACAAACTGGCTAACTCTGCCGCAGAAGCCGTACGGAATATTAGCCGGGCCTTTATTAATGGTTTTGTTGACATCAGAACAGCTCACAGATGAGTCCAAAGTTCTCGTTCAGGTGATGATAGCCTTGAAAATAAACCAAGGTGTGGGCCAAAATGAGTTATTTTGCATGATGGATTAAATGCTTTGGTTGAACAGAATCCGAGATCAAAGGTTCGAAAACTTTCGTCAGAACTCCAAACATCTGACACAACTGCTTTCGGACACCGTAAAATATTGGAAAAGTCAAGAAAACGGATAGGTTTGTTCCACATCAACTGAACGAGATTCAAAAGACAGGCGCATCGAAGTGTGCTCCTTATTGCTTTCTCGAATGGAAAAAGACGATTTGTGCATCAAATCATTACTTGTGATGAGAAATGGATACTCTTTCACAACAGTAGGCGAACTGGACAGCGATCGATTAAATGCAGAGGAGTCACAAAAACACTGTCCAAACTCACGATTGAATCCTAAAAAGTTAGTGGTCACTGTCTGGTGGTCTGCGAAGGGAGTTATTCATTATTCATATTTGCAACAAGAAAAAACGTTAAGAGCAACTTCGCATTGGCAGGAAATTGATTGTATACATGAGAATTTGAAAAATAAGCAAGCCAGACTAGTAAATAGAGATGGCCCAATTTTGCTCCACGACATTACAAGTCCTCACGCAACTCAAGCTAGCTTCCAAAAGTTGCAAAGCCTGAATTATGAGGTTTTGCAACATTCTCACTATTCTCCTGGTTTCTCTCCTACTGATCGTCACTTATTTAAGCGTTTTGAGCTTTTCATAAGCAATAAAACACTCTTAAATAGAGAAGAGATAATTGAAGAATTCGGACAGTTTATCACAGAAAAGACGATTTTTTTAAAAGTGGAATACGCGACATAGAGAAACTTTGGGTAAACGTCATAAATGAACATGGATCATACTTTGATTCAATAAATCAGTTCTGTAACACAGAAGCTTTTTATTGTTACCTTTCAAATACGACGTTTCATGTGAACCAACATAATATTTCTGTTGTCTGCGACAGAACACTATATTTATGCCGTCACTGCAACTTCCCAAGAAGTTATTTACGAAAATTTCCGTCATTCTCAAGGTATTAATAGGATATAGATAGAATGATTGGTGACTGGATCAAAATGAATGATCCAGTAAAAGGGTTACGATATCATGTATTTCAACACTTTTAGAGATCCATTATCTTCGCCAACGTCTTCTACCATGAAAAAAAAATCTTTAAAGTTTTGTTTTGAGGAATGGAAATTGGGCATTACTTGATGTCATTCAAGGGATCTGTGAATGAACTTGTTTTGAGAGTTGAGCATGTTAAACGATTCAGTTTAGTGCCAATATGCCGACGTGAAAATAAGACAACAAACAAGTTATAATTGTCTTAATGGTTTAATCGGGTGGTAGGGTCAGTATCCATACCTTTCGCGGACACACTGACATAGGTGAAACACATATAGCTTATCAATTTACATTTCGAATATATGTAAAATGTCAGCTTCCTGACAATATCAATTGTGAGGGAATTCCATTGGGCCGTTGTTCCGGGGAGGAGGGAGGTATTTTGTGTGGTGCCCGAGGAAGACAGCATGGTGATAAAAAAAGGATAGGTGAAGAATGCAGGAGGGCCTGAGTGAAGTGTTCTTAGTCTCTCCAGGCCGAGAATAAGAAACCATAGCCATTGCAGTAGGAAAAGAAGAGTCAGAAAGAAGCACATATATGGAGTCGACGCTGGAGAGTATCGGTGAGCAGTTATAAGTTGCCGCGGTTCATATCTTGAATAGTTACATGTTTAGCAGTATTATCATAGCAGATGATGAAGCAATATGCTATTCTGAGTCTCATTTGTTTTGAACAAGCTAATGTCGCTTATTTAGCGAGGCGTAAGTTCAGATAAAAGTTTCCCATGCGGGACAAGCGAAGTTTTAACAGTTCTGACTTAAAAAAAAAGAAAAGTATTAGAGTCGACTCATTCGGCTAAAAATCTTCAAGGTCATACCCCAGTATGGCCGCTGTCTAATGGCTGAAACAAAAAATAAAATGATATATACGTGTGCGTGTCTGTGCGCGCACGTGTGTGTATGTTATTTTACAGATTTATTGCATATTATAAATTTTGTTGTTTTTCATGTCGTTTATCTTTGGTCGAACGTGATCAAATGTGCATATAGCCATAGACATTCCAAACCTGATCAGCACTTCTTATTTAGGCATTCATTCACCTTGATCTACATTATCCAATGTGCGTATTTCACTTTTAGCATGTAATGTACGATATGAGAGATTCAGCTGCTTTTTCTAGTAGGGTCACTGACCACGTAAACGATGGTTTGTTGGCTCAATCTAACAATACATTTCATGCAGGAGTGAGGTAAGAACAAAACTTTAAGAGAAAACTTTATAAAAATATTTTATAAAAACTCTAGTATATATTGACATTCACAGTTGATTACCAACCAAGGTGGCCCAACTGATGGGTTCTTGTCATGTCAGATTTTATGGTTTTTCCATATATTTTTCAGTTTGTATTTTGTATCTTTTGTTACTTTTCTATTTGTGGTTGTCAGTTATATGTGTTGTGCAAAGTAATTGAATTTTGACCAGAGACAAGTTGCTCTCTTTCTCAATTTCCTTCTCTCTCTCCGTCTTGCACTGTCATACTCTCTCAGCTCACGGGTAAATGCTCACACATCTACATACACTTGTATGCATCATTATTCAGCTACAGTCATATACGAATGTGTATGTGCGTGTCTGAGTGGTTACAACCAGACATAGTAGACCTGTGATAGATATATTTATAATATTGTTATATAGAGTAGGAAGCCGAATAGTGTTTATAAGGTTTAATGGAGATACCATGTCTTTAGTATGTAGTATAAATACTCATATACATGCATACATACAGACATATATATATATATATATATATATATATATATATATATATATATATATATATATATATATATATATATATATATATATACATATATATATATATATATATATATATATATATATATATATATATATATATATATATATATATATATATATACATATATACATATACATATATAATATATATGCATATATATATGTATATATATACATATATATATATATATATATATATATATATATATATATATACACACACACACTTATATATATATATATATATATATATATATATATATATATATATATATATATACATATATATATATCTACATATATACATACACACATATATACATGTGTATACTGTAATATTTATGAGAGTGTGGGTGTGTGACTAGACGTGCGTGCACCTATATTGCTATATTGATACACTCCAGCACTGACTGACGCGCACGCGCACACACACTCACACACACAAACAAACAAACACTCACACATACACACACACATTCATTTATGTTACATTTGTTTCTTTTTTATTAAACAAGTTAATTCATTAGTAGATTGTTTCGTCGGATAGAGTCAACCGGTAAAATCTTTTTGTGTTACTGATATAATTTTGTCTAATTTCTCGTTCTAATTTCTCATCATCATACATTCATTGCTACTCTGGAGTTGTAATGAATGTATGATGATGAGTATGTAATGTACGGTGTTATATTTATGTCTTAATCTGATATGGGAATCGTAACACTGATGGCCTTGAAAGCGTGTGACGAAAAATAATATTAAAAGGACGATTCATAGAAAAATTTCAAACTGCAGTCATGGCTGTGTTGATTATAGTCCAGTGGATTCCACCAAAGGCGCACTGGAGTGAGAAGTCGTAGTTAAGCCGAGTAAAATGTTAAATCTACCACCGAATCCGATCGACGAGCTTCTGCAGTTTCTCGTCTATCTCATCGCATTTACAAGGCCTCTCTCAACTAAAAATACGAAAGACAGACATTTCTCCTGCTGTTTCAAATAGTGAACAACATGCTGTAATGGGAATTTCTTAAACACACCACTATTCTTGCGATCCGTCTCTTCAGCAACCTATGTTTGAGCCTAGCCATAATCTTTTGATACTTGTCATATTAATGTTAATAACTGGGGAGGGAAAATAAATATTATTATAATCAAAGTAAGTCGTGAAAATGTTATTATCTTCAGACATGACGTTGATTTAGTCTGCAGTTTAATTATTATATTAAGTAATATATCTGCAAGTACATGTCTCAACTATTTTTTAATACCTTCCAAATACATACCAGACTTTACACGATTAGAAAATAATATAATATATACAATAAATATTTACTCTTTTACGTATTCCAGATGATTGTCGAATTGGCACCAAACGACAATATGCAGTGCATAGATTATTGTACATGGGGCAAACCTATCATGCTCCATTATATAAGATAGTGTAATGTTCATGACTTTTATGTTATGTTTTGAATATTTACAATATTTATATAAAATGTTCACTTTGCTTTCACGTACATTCTTCAGAAGAAACCTCATTACTGTATGTGTACTTTTGTACCCCCCCCCCCCACACACACGTGTATATATAAGAATCTGTGTCCAATGTCTGGTAATTATTCGCATACTTACAGGAATGTAAACAACGCAGCAACTGCAGTTGTCAAGCTATAGTAAGTAACACACACACGCACACAAACAGAAACACTCACACAAACACACAAACACACAAACACACACTCACACACACAAACACAGATTTTAGCTATTACTTATTACAGTCATTACACTGTGGTCATGCTGGAGCACAACTTTGAAGATTTTTTAAAAATTAATTGAATCGACCGTAGTACTTATGTTTAATAAAAAATAACTTATATTGAGGACTTGCTGCGATTCTCTCTCGGTTTCGACAACAGAGTTGAAACGGCGACCTTTGAGCAGCATTGTCATCTTGAGGAAGAGCTGGGAGTCTGCAGATGCTAAGTCAGGCGAATACGGTGGATACGGAAGCGACACTGTTTTGGCGAGAAATTCATGAGTGAGGATAGCGTGGTGACAGGGTGCATTATGTTCGTGGAGAATCCAATTCATCGCGCTTCACACACCTGGTCACTTTCGCTGAATGTTTTCTCTCAATCGCTTTAAACATGATGTAGTAGAATGCTCAGTTGACGGTCTGACACCGGAGAACGAATTATCGGTGCACAATACCGAGTATGTCGAAAACAAAAACGATAAGCATGATCTTGATTGAGCTGTAGCCTGTTGTGCCTTCAGACGTTTCCAAGATGGCGGAAAAAAATGCCGATATTGACGAAAGTTCTGGGAGACGCGCAACCAGCAGTAGTGAGAAATACTTCGCAAATATGCGTGAAGCTGTGAGGGGAAATCGTTGAATCCCCGTCTGTGGGTTATCAGGGTCGTACCCGTAGACTCAACTCTTGTCATAGGTGATGATCCTCGACATGATAAATGTGTTATCAGTGACATGCTAACGGAGTTCTTGTCAAGCTTCGACATGATGTTCTTTCTGTTCAGTGGTCAGCAGGCGGGGGGCAAACAATACAGAGGGACTCCGCATGTTCAATTCAGATGTCAGGATTGCCTTCCCTGACCCATACGACAGACCAACAACATCAGCAATGTTATTGATTGTCCTCCTATGATCCTCATGCACAAGCATGAGAATAATCAGAGGACAAGTTTCTCCACATTTCATGGCACATCTAGATCGCTCACCATCTTTCAGGGATGTTCTTCCGCTTTTGAAGCACTCGTGCCACTCGAGACCTTACGTAGAACCCATTCCTTCCTCACCGTAAGCTTGCCAAAGCATTCTCAATGTCTCCGTATCTATCTATCTATCTATCTATCTATCTATCTATCTATCTATCTATCTATCTATCTATCTATCTATCTATCTATCTGTATCTATCTATCTATCTATCTATCTATCTATCTATCTATCTATCTATCTATCTATCTATCTATCTATCTATCTATCTATCTATATATATATATATATATATATATATATATATATATATATATATATATATATATATATATATAGATACATACATACATACATACATACATAATATATATATATATATATATATATATATATATATATATATATATATATATATATATATATATAAAGGGCATAACCATAAAAGAATGCCTCACGTTAACTACCGTAATAAACACATTTTTACCGAACGCGAGGAAATGCAGCCTTCACAGAAGCTAGCCCTTTAAAAACAGACTGAACTATAGATCGCCGATTTCATGATCATTATAGCAACATATAATCTTCACTCGTCAGTATAGTATAGTCAAGACACATAGAAATAAACAAAGAATCAACATACCAAACGAACACCTCATGTATTCTGGACAGCACATTGAAGATTTTTTATCCCTATATATCTATGAAAAAGGCGGGCTTTTCGAGCTGCACTTCGGTACCATGTGTTTTTAATCGGAATAAAATTCAGCACTGAGCAATCTTCTTCCTCTCTCTCACCTTGGCAAAGAGCAAGTTGATCAATGACGTCTTTCCTATGCCTTAAGGAGCAACTAAGAAGAAGAATCCACTAGTAGCATTGCAGTGGAGATTCTATTCCTTGTTAGGCCTGCATAGTTGTGTTCAGGACCTTGAGATACTCGGACAGTACCAGTACGCAACTGTTTTTTTTTAATGCACAACTCTTGTCTCATCATACTCAGATGCTCTCGCTGCTGTATTGCACAGTCTGTTCCTTCCTTGGCATCATTCCCTTTTTCAGCTGTTTCTCTTTCCATCGACAGAGACATTCTTTTGGTTGAGCTTGACACCGGAGTCAAATTTGACACCTTCATTCTAGCATGGTTATTTACTGATATAGAAATACACCGGTACAGAAGATTGTAAACAATGAAAGTAGCTATAAGAATTGTTTTGGTACTCAGAAAGCGTTGTTTCTATGAAGAACGTGAAGAGTGATATTCTCAAGCTAAAAATATATAGGACGCTGTGACTTTCTCGTACTTTCTCCAGGAACCCTAACAACAATGAGACTGAAATGAAATAGAAGCGGTTAAAATGTAAATATTCATCAGCGGCATATTGTATACATAACGGCGTACATAAATAGAAAGACAGATGTAGAGATAGGCAGAGATAGATAGACAGAGAGATAAATAGGTTGGATATATAGATAGATACAGATATATATAGATAAATATAGGCGCAGGATTGGCTGTGTGGTAAGTAGCTTGCTTACCAACAACACGGTCCTGATTCAGTCCCACTGCGTGGCACCTTGGGAAAGTGTCTTCTACTATAGGATCGGGCCGACCAAATCCTTGTGAGTGCATTTGATAAGCGAAAACTGAAAGAAGCCCGTCGTATATATGTATATATATATATATAGTGTAGTATATTGCCACTTAAGTGTGGCTGACCCCTAGGGGTGGATGTTACTGTTGCTTTTAGCTCCAGGAGGACATCTCCTCCAGCTGGCTTATCGACACACGACTGTGTCCTGTTTGCCAAGGGAGTTATCCCTCTC
>NC_142929.1:118466053-118498553 GCF_046866305.1 Octopus bimaculoides
GCACAGCTTTTAAAACAATCATCCAAATTATATTCCCATACTTATTGGAAATTTGATTTTGAAATCTATTAAACTGTAAATCAATTTTAATCCACTCTAAGGGAATGCTGGAATAATTTTGTGAAGAAATAAGGCATATTCTACATGCTCATCAAATCTTTATTTTAGAAAACAATTAAAGTTTGTCAGGAAAGCAGTAATTTCCCATTTCACTTCGACATTTCAATCTAAGGCAATTGTTCAACTTTAATTATTTGTCTTTATATTAGTGCTATTAATATTATATTCAACTCCCTATTATATTTCTCTTCTTGCTCTCTTCCTTTCACATTTCTTTTTTCTTTCTTCCTCCTCTCTTTCTCTCTCTCTCTCTCTATCTTTCTATCTGTATATATATATATATATATATATATATATATATATATATATATATATATATATATATATATACAAATGTGTGTATATATATATATATATATATATATATATATATGTACATACAAATGTATCAAATAATCATGTGTGTATATATGTGCTTGTGTATTGGCGTGTGGGGGGCAGTGTGAGCATGTTAGATGAATAATTTAACTACCTCCAAAGATACATTTTAATTGCATCGAACATGTCTTAGTATTAGATGTCATGTTATTTTTAGAGTAATAAAATCTTCCTTCATTTTAATAATGAACCCATTCATTATTTATTGTTCTTCGTTCTTTCCTTTATATTAGCCATACATATTTTATTACACGTTTAATTTTCAAAATATGAGGTGTAATGACAATAGCCAGATCTAGTGGAGTCTTTCAAAAGTAAGTTTCTGCCCTGCATGTTCTAAGTTTCTAACACAATATGTTAACAAAAACTCATTATTCTTACTCTTGGATTATGTCAGACAAGAGTCTGGAAGTCTTCGGTTATATAAATTTATCACTCAGCACTCTAAAATATCGACCAATGCAAATTTATCTACTGCATTTCACCACATGACTCAATAGTTCTCAGAAACTTCTATAGTTACCATAACAAAATTTGTATTATTGAATTTGTTGCTATATGTATGTTGGTATTTTAAATAATGTTGTTATTAAGAGGCATTGAATGACAAGAGAAACACACCCGGCGGAAACGATGAGCGGCATTTCGTTCCATCAATTTATATGAGTTGATATCTTTCCCTGATCGATTAGTTGACTAGTTACTCATTCATAAATTTTTCGTTGTGCCTGTTATAAATCCTCCTCCTCCTCCTCTTTCTCCTTCTCCTCCCCTTTCTCCTCCTCCTCTTTCTCCTCCTCCTCCTCCTCCTCCTCCTCCTCCTCCTCCTCCTCTTCCTCCTCTTCCAAGTTGCTGCTGTTATTGAGGTACCTGCAATAGAAATCGTGTTTTATGAGGTGCGTAAGTTTTGTATTATTTTCAATTATTTATTTTACCAACTGGTAATGCATTTATTTTTGACAATTTTTCCAATAATAATAATTTCCTATAAGGGGTTGGATATCCACCCGACATTGAAAGAGGCAGAAGGTTCGTATCTTTAGTCAAGATGTTCTTTAAAATGTTCCAGCTTACTTATATTCAGCGCAAAATATCTTCATATCTTCTCTTATTTTTCGAAAGGTAAACTTAAGTAGACCGAAAACTTTTTTCAAATAAATGGTTTAAATCGCAAATCTAATTCCTAGAACCATTTGTATAATATCCTTTGAAACAACACTATCAACAACGCATGCGACAATTTATTTCAATATTGTAAAACTAAAAATTGTAAACAATAAAATGGGAAAATCTGACTAATTTGGAATTCCATTTATATTTTCTTCTATACACAATCATACAAACTCGAATATATATATATATATATATATATATATATATATATATATATATATATATATATATATATATATATATATATATATATATATATATATATATATATATATTGAATTCTTTACTTATATTAGGTCATAAGTTCCGTGTTTACCTGGTTGCTATATCATATCTATGTTTACGATGGTGTATTTCCAATGTAGTATCTTACTGGTTTGCTACCCTATGCTATTCAGTTCACTTCTAAATTACATTGACTAAGATCATTAGTGTATTTCAACGTATAATCTCGTTTCTAATTTTCTCCACGAAATACGTGATCCTCATAGATAAACGCTCTTAAGATTTTAATGCGATATACGTACCTGTCTTTACTGGTATAAGGTATTTCAACTTTTCTGCATCTTCCAAGAACCTTTTCCCTTATCTAAATATTGCATTGCCTTGATTGATATAATATAGTAGTTTTTTTAATGATGCATCCCTGCTTCTGATCAGCTAACGAAGTATCTCCGCTTTTATTGGATTTTATATTGTGTCAATTCTCCTTCTATCCGTTATTGGAAGCCTTGAGTGAAGAGCGACTTAATCTAATAACATCAAACCCAGGTTCCTTATATATATTCTGTAAATTAGGCTGTTTACAATATTGATATTCTGGTGTGCATCTGCGAAAATAATTTCATGGGAGACCGTGTTAAATTCAGCAATTATTTTTCGTTCTTATTTCTTTACTTGTATCTTAAAGAGATTTCTCCATTGTTCCAGGTTGATTGATTTTGTAATGATCATTTTGCAAGATTTTCCACAATGCTGATTCTACTGGTTTTGTTGTCTTTTATGGTATAACACGTTTCACTGTGATATGTGTCATCAAGGGTATACATTTCTAGCGATTCTTTGCAGTTTTGGTTTTGGAATGTTTAAAAAATGCCAAATGACGTCACATGACAAGAAGAGAATATAATGAGATGGAATGAAATATATTTGTAGAAAAGAAAGGAAAATGAGCTCTGCCTCACCATAGATAGCATCCTCATTTCGTAGATATAAAAAACCCCAGCAAATACGCAACTAACACCATTTTCATCATTACCGATGACATGAGTTTCCAATAATAATAGTAGAAAAAAAAAACTGTCACTACTATAAAAGAACACACTTGCGGTTAGTTGCAACAAAAACAATAACGAAAATTACCCAACCACCGTTGTCGGCATAATCAAGAAAATAGACGTCGGTAACAAAAAAGAAAAAAAAAAAAAAAGAAAAGAACATTGGCAACATAATAAACTTCGCCACTACAAAAATCATTGATAATGGTATGAACGTGCCTTGTGAAAAAAAGGTATAACCGCAGAGTGAAGGAAAGATTTTATCTATGGCAATTACCTCTTTTTACAGGGATCTATAGTATAGTCTGAATTAAAGATAAATTAAAACATTACTATAATTATCAGCATTGTGGTTTCCTTTATAGTCTATCACCTCAGAGACAAAATTCATATATATTGTGCTCTGCACAAATTTCAGTTTGTATACACTTACATGTACACGCTTAGGGCATACACACATTCATGCATATATGAACATATTCGTATATACACGCAGGCACACCTTCGTTTTGGGATCACCACCACTTTATTATCTCCCCTTCTCACTAGCTCTCCTGTGTGACCCTTCTGTCCGACATTCGCCATGATAGATCGCTAGCCAGTACACATTACTTATTTTCTCTCCTTGTTTTTTCTCTGTTCTTTTCTGTGGAAAGCGTAGGCTCGAAACGGTAAAGTCTTTTTCACTTCCCGAGCGTTATACTAATACAGCTGTTTGTTGCCTACACCACCTGTCTTCGTCTTTTGTTTTTTTTTGTGAATTCTCCCTGTATGTATGTATGTATATATGTATGTATGTATGTATGTATGTATGTATGTATGCATGTATGTATGCATGTATGCATGTGTGTGTGTACTGGGATGTATGTATGTACGTATGTATAGGTGCAGGCACCGGCGTCTGGTAACGAGTTTGCTTCCCAGCCAAATGATACCGGGTTCAGTCCCACTGCATGACAACTTGGGCAAGTGTCTTCTTCTATAGCCTCGGGCCGACCAAAGTCTTATGAGTGGAATTGATAAACGGAAACTAAAAGAAGCCCGTCGTATGTATATATTTATATATCTATGTGTGTCTTGGGGTCTGTGTTTGTCATCTCACAAATGTGAGGCTTATATACAATAAGTCTCCATGTCAATCGTTTCCTCTAAAAACCTTCTGCGACTTTGCTCTAGCATGATCGCAGTCAAAATGACTATATATATATATATATATATATATATATATATATATATGCACATAGATAGATAAATAGGTGGATAGATAGGAAGAGAGATAGAGAGAGAGAGCGAGAGAGAGAATGAGAGAGAGAGAGACAAAGAGACAGATATATATATATGTGTGTATATTATATATATCCATCCCACATCCACGACACCAACCATACTTTCTTTCTGATTCACTCGTTTTTTTTCCCTCCGACCCTCTCTCAAATTCTGTTCACACTTGATATCAAAAGTTTATATACAGTGGTTCCACACAACAAAGGACTTCTTACGCTTAGACACTTTTTAGACTTTAGGCCTGACCCTCAACCTGACAACACCACATTTCTTCGTTTAGCCGAACTTGTCCTCTCCCTCATCTGCTTCTTGTTCGCGGAGAAGTTTTATCGAAAGGTCTCGGGAGTGGACATAAGAACGAGAATGGGACCTGTTCGTTGGCTACGATCAGGCCCAAATATTCTCACAATTCACTGGTCCACTCCTGCGCTATACGGTCGTTATATCAATGACTGTATCTGCGCGACCTCACTCTCCCATGAATAATTGAACTCCTTCCTCTCCTTTGTCCAATCCTCCCATCCTGCCCTCGAATTCCGCTGCACTATCTCTAACTCTTTCGTTGAATTTCTCGACATTTCTGTCAGCATCTTCCATTCCGCTCTCACTACATATATCCCCTACAAACACATTGACTTACACTCCTACCTTAACCTCTACTCCTCCTACCTTACCCACACCAAGCTCTCCACCCCTATTGCCAATTCATCCTTCTACGCAAGCTCTGCAGTGACGACCTAGAATTTGAGAGTCAGTCTCAATACTTGGCTCGCCGTTTCACTAACTAGAAATGCTACCTGAATGACTGTTTCATCCTGTGGCCACATAACCTTGAACAACTCTCAAAATTTAAGAACTTAATCAATAGCATTAACCACAATATCCAGTTTACAATGGAATCCAGCCACAAACAACTACCCTTCCAGGACATCTTAATCATAAACAGAGATACTGAAATTGAAACCGACATCTTCTTCAAACCAACGGACTCAAAACAATATCTTCTATTCTACTCTTACCACCCGAAACATACTAAAATAAATATGCCGTTCAAATTAGCGAGAAGAATTTGCACGATCAATCAAAACCGAACTTCAGCAAATACAACGAAATGACTCTTTAAGAGAACAAACCAACTGGAACAATTATGACAGTCTCCACAGGGAATCCAACCAAGCAGAACGACAAATTTGACCACCGCAAAAAAAAAAACAAAAAAAAAACACCAGTATTTTAACGAATCAAAAATCAGATCTGCTCGCGGAAAAAAATTATAAATACATCTGATCCCAAAACATACCACTACAAGCGAACGCATCTACGGAAAGAAGATCAGAGAAACTGTAAACCAAATCCCTCTTTTTTTTGTTACTATTTTCATTTCTCCCTTGTTTTTTTCAGTATGACATGTAGACCACCACTAAAATGAATGGACTTTGTAAATTCAAACAAATTGAAATACAGTTTTAATAATATTGACTTCTATGAACATTCAAACTTATACCTGTCCTCCTAATTCATAATGCTCAATTTATACGTTTTGAACATGTTGATTTGTCAATATTGAAACATTTTAATTTATCAACATTGAAACATTTGAATTTGTCGTCATTGAAACATTTCAAGATGCTTCTATAATTCATAATTTTAATCTTTTACCATTGATAAACAAAGATGTTTTTTTTTTCTAATTCATAACTTTAAACTTTTACTATTACTAAATAAAATCTATTGTTGAAGCTGGTTTGTTATATATATAGATAAATGTATTTTAAACATTTACGAGTCTTTGAAGTTTAGGTGCATTTTGAACACATTTTCATATATATATACACACATAAATTAGAATACCCGTGATCCGTTGAGTCATCTGGAAAGTCTGAGTTTCCCAGCAACGGAATTTTGTTTCGTAGGTTTCTTTTTTTTTTCCATGTTATTTCGCATGCTGTCAACGATTGTGACATCGAAATCACTCTTCTCTTTAAGGATCCTTTCTCAAGAAAAGGAAAGATTTGGCTGCTATATGTTGTTATATCCCAGCTAACATATAACAGGTATTTCGGCTCCTTTATCGCAAATAGCTGTTACATGGTAGCAGGGCGTGCTAGAAATAGCAGCCAAATCTTTGGAGCTGAGATACGTTTAATACGCTCGAACAGATTTTTCTAATGGTATTCCCTTGGGGCGATCTTTCGCTTTGACTCTCGGAACTGTGGCTTTGACTCTCAGAACAGTCATCTGGATCAGCTGGTTTTGTTATTTAATTTCCGTAAAATATTTTATTTACTTACTTTTGTTTTAAAGTGAAAGAGAGGAGAAAGTGAAATATGTATGAACGTGTATATGAAATGGACGTGTGTTTAGGGGGAGATATAGAGATAGGGAGACTGACACTTACACATACATGAGAACACACACGTTTACTCACTCACAGTCTCTCTCTCTCTCACACACACCTGCACACGTACATACAAAAAATGTACACATATGTATTGATGTATGCACTTATACATGACAACACACCCGTCACTCACTCTTTCTCTTTCTCTCTCTCTCTCACTCTCGCCTTTTCTCTATCTTCCTCTCTCTATCTCTCTCTCCCCTACACACACGTCCATTTAATATACACGTACATACATCTTTCACTTTCTCCTCTTTCACTTTCTCCTCTTTCACTTTCAAATGAAAGTAAATAAATATTGAAAATAATGCAAAAAAAAAGACATAAAATTATTGTCTATTTAAAGAAAGCTAAGATATGAATATTTACTGTACAAGCAACTTACATTTTTGAAATCACATTCAGTTAAAATATTTCCAAATGATTAAAATATTTTGCACGTGAAAAAGTCGACATTTTTTCTTAGAGAGCGCGAAGACTATGTGTGTGTATATGTCACAGATAACGGACGTGTGCTTGTGTTGATTGACACACCATGACATTCATTATATGTTTGTGTATTCTGTATGTGTGTATGTGTGTTGACGTCACAGAACTCATGTTTTTTTTTTCGTCAAGAAATAACAAACAAAAATGGTGTCTGTTCGTTTTCATTAATAAATAGACTTCCAAATATCACAAAAATCTGTATTGCACTGCCAAAGGTAACTATGGAAATAAACATGCAAAAAAACATAGAGATAAAATATACTATTTCTGAAATATTTCGGGTACACGCAAACATCTTTAGAGTTTTAATATTATTAAGATACACACACACACGCGCACGCACACACACACACACACACACACACACACACACACATACACACACACACCACACACACACACATATTATATATATATATATATATATATATATATATATATATATATATATATATCTGTGTGTATGTATATGTGTGTGTGTGTGTGTGTGTGTGTGTGTGTGTGTGTGTGTGTGTGTGTGTGTATAATTCAAATTTATAGAAAAACAATGACGAATCAGGTGTTGGTACAACAAGCAGGTGTATTAGTTTGATACTTGGGAAAAATGAATATCTTTTACGTTTCGACCCTACGCTTTTCGACAGAAAGGTATGAGGAAATAAACAGAGAGAGAATGAAAAAAATGTGCTAATTTTAACACACACGCACACACACACACACACACACACACACACACACACACACACACACACACACACACACACATATATATATAGATATGTATACACGTATGTATACACACTAGTCTAAAGTTTGTCTCTGAAATTACCAGAGATACACTAACCCTGTTCTTATTTTACTCCAGTTCGTATTTTCTATTCACTGGAAAATTCCCGAAGAAATGGCTTTTATACGTTTCTAATGGTAATAATTTGCATAGTCATTCGCAATCCACTTCTCGTATTCATACCTCAGTGTGCTATGAAATTCTCTAGCTCTTTTACTTGGCTATATGTAAAATGTTCTAAAAATATCTTTCCTCTAGATGCTACAAGTCATACGCCATTTATAAGTTATAGTTTCTTAGCTTAATGGTACTCATAATCTTTTTTTCAGATATAATTCGCAAGGAATGTTATCAAAAGATGCTGAATATAATATCTTGCCCATTTATTCCTCATTTTTCGATGCTATTTCCTCTGATAGCAAATCTAATTTCTTTCCTGCCGTCCATCTCCTCGTCGCATTCGACTGTACTAGAATGACGCTTATTCCACTTTGCTTATAGCTTGGAGTGGTGTTTCATTAAAGAATTAATGTTGAATCAAATATATTAATATGTTGAACTGTCTAAAGTATGAATTGAGGTTATTGATCTTCGAGTAGTACTTTATTCCAAACCTATTTGTGGCCATGTGATAGAAATATTGTTAGATATATATGACCTCTGCAATTGCTTGTGCTTACCTTACGTCCTGTAAGTTTTTCTATGAATATCTCTAATCACCAATATGAATATCACTAATTCACCAATAACTAATATCATTTAAATAGTTTTCTAAACACATTATCAAAAACCTAATTTGTTTTCTCAACCCAGACATGTTATTCATGATAAAACGCCCAACGTAGCCATACTGACAAACATTGCACTTACTTCAAATATATTTTTCCGATAAATTTTAGTTCAGTTGTAATATTCTCATATATTCTTAACTTTTAGTTCTCAAATCGGGCTGGTTTATATGTATGTCTTTCATTTAAATTCAATGTATGTAGGTATGTATGTATGTATGTATGTATGTATGTATGCATGTATGTATGTATGTATGTATGTATGTATGTATCTCTCTCTCTCTCTCTCTCTCTCTCTCTCTCTCTCTCTATCTATCTATCTATCTATCTATCTATCTGTAAGTGTGTGAGTGTACGTAAATATAATTTTTGCGTTCTATGAATGTTAACATGATTTTGTACCTGGACCATTATTCTCTATCAAAAAGAATCCAACAAAATGATAAGTGTAAGTATTTTATATTATTACATAACGGATTTATACGAAGCAATTTTATCAGCTCAGTGATGCCAAACAATTGCTGAATAACTGAGATTTTAAATGTCACTTCTACGGAGTTCTTTGTGGTAGGGATATATATTCCAATATGGATACTTAAACGGGTAAAGATCGAAGCATTGAAGTTGGCAAATTTATTATTTGGCTAAAGAACATATGAATCCAACGCTGGCCAACACATCAGGCAGACAGAATGTAAGCGGGCGTAGTAAAGTTTCACATATTATTGCCGATATAAAGATAAGGGAAATATCATGAGGTGAAGTTTTCTGTAATATACGCAAGAATGCTATTTATTTGCATAACTATCATGTTTGATGTTTACATTGTATAACTTCAAATTAACATTAAGTGAACAGGCTATTGATCGCAAACATTCCAATTTTGAATATCACATTTTTCTTTCGGTCATAGTGTATTTAGAACTATTTTGTCGTAAGCTCCTCTCTACATTGACGATCCCAGAGTGTAAAATATGAGTTAGAATAGTATAACTGTTTCCTGATGTTTAAGAAACCATGTTGAAGTTTCCTCCTTGATTTAGGGTCTTACTGCCTTAAGAATTGACCTATTTGCGTCTGATGCATATAGGTCTTAACGTTACGCTAAGAAACAAATTGGAACTCATAACAGCTGGATACATAAAATCACTAGCCAAAATACATGACTATAATTTATGTTGTGATTAATGGCGATTATTGATTTAATTGAGATATTGTCTTGGCTCGTGCCATTTTTTGCTTTCAAAGAAGCAAGAATATCCGTATCGAACCTACTTATAATGGAGGTGTAAATGATAAACCAGTGCTCAGTGACAGAAACAGGACATGAACCTACGATTTTTAAATAAAAATAGTCAAGTCCTTGCTTGTTATTGCAGCATTTGTGAATTTGTGGTTTCTACTTGAATGAATTCTAAAGTGGTTTTTCGTTTTGAACTAATTTGTACGGGCTGTGTAACAATGGACATTGAATATACAGTTCTCACTAAAATTCGCTACTTGTTAATGACAAAGATGATTAGAGTGCAGAAGAAGATACGTAGTGTTGCCGCAGAAAAGTGTCTTAACAGGATCATTAACTGGCTTTTACGATTCGTTACACTCTGACAGATTTTTCAACAATTCTCTCACATGTCCATGCTACATTTCCAAAAGTAATAGTAGAAAAGAAATTCGCCATCAACAAAGAAACACACTTCGTCGAATACGTTCATTAGTATTGATAGACATCGAATAACACAACTCTTTGTTAAGAAGTTCAGTTATATCATTAAACAATCGCTTACTTGAAATCGCTCAGATTCGCCTGCGCCACTGTACTCGAACCCAATCCGAAATAATTCAATTCTGGTTACTATAATCAAAATAATTCTTTTGCTTTCTAGTTATACCCATTGTTTGTTTTCCTTTTCACTTTCGTAATTTTCTCTAGTTTTGCCTTGCATCTAATCTTGTCTTAACTCTCGCCTAATTTCAACTTGATTCAAGCCGGAGAAATCGAAGTGCGATTACTATAAAACTAAATCTAAAATGTATGAATAAACTAAACGTTTTTTCAAGTGAATTTTCTAAATCTCTTTCAACATTCTTTGTAGATCAAAAGGATCTAATAATATCGTCGTTTCCGCTGTTTACTGTCTAATTTCATAAGCAATATTTCGTTATATTTCAGGCTAGAAATCTAGAAATCAGCCTTTATTTAATCAAACATTATTATTTCGCTTCAGAGTTTGCTAAACGACGAAATCGAGTTTGGAGACAGTAGAATTTTCCCAGTCAACATTTGCCGATGTTAAGTGTATGTACATGCACACAAATACACACACGCGCACACACACACACACACACACACACACACACACACACACACACACAGATTTACATGCATACATACATACACACATACATACATACACATAAGCATTCGCATGTTAGTGTGTATATGAGTGTATGCGAGTGTATGTATATTATCTGTCTGTATTCGTAATTCTGAACACATACACACAAACACACACCCTATTATTAAATCCAAAACAACTTCACAAACTCTCACTCAGAATTTCATGTGACTGTTCGTCAGATAGTCGTGATAATAGAGAATAATGAAATTTTATAAATTGTGAGTATGTATAATATTTTGTAGACACCAGTTCAACAAATAAGTATTTAAATTTGATTGGTTAACTATTTTGAAAAACAACGATGCTCATATGGCTGCAATTGGGTGTAGAGAGTGGCGGAGAAATACGTATAAGCGGTAGTTGAAAAGAAAAAAAAATGTCCAAGGGGAGTAAAAAATACCCATATAATAGACTATGTCAAGAAATTTATGTGTGTCTGTGTGTGTGTTTATGGACATATTTGCATATATAGTTCTATACTTGCATATATGTATATGTATATACACACGCACATATACATATTCTTATAGAGCACGGCATTACAGAATACTATCAAGAAAATACATAATTTCTTAGCTCAATAGCTTTTCAGGAATCTTGCTGTTGAGTTAAAATGCAAAAGCCTTGGGTATGCAACCAGTTAACAGTCACACGGAGACGTTACATTAAATCCAGCTTTTCTCATCAAAGCAGGGTTGGCAAAAGCGGTTAATAAACTAGTGCCAGAGATTTAAACGATCGAATGGGTATAGAAGTTAGAACAAGTACTATAGGCAGGGTATGGGAGTAAGATATCTACAACTTGGGAAGGAACAAAAGTAGAAAGGAAGAAAAGAAAGCCAGGGAGAGGGTGGAGAATTCTACGACGAAGGAGGGCCAATGGAAGTAGAATAGAAAAGACAGAGAAAGTCGTAGTCTGTGTGGTTAAAAGAAACCTCAATTGTAATCAAAGAAATCTAATATATATATATAAATATATATATATATATATATATATATATATATATATATATATATATATATATATATATATATATATATATATATATATATATATATATATATATATATATATATATATATATATATATATATATATATATATATATACATATAATATCAGATAATAAATGGCAGCTGGCCAGACAGAAAAAAATGGAAGCGATAAGCAACGAAGGAAGGAATAGGGGTGGTGGTAGCGGAGGAGGAATGTATGCTGAGATGAGAAGAAATGGGCAGTACTGTCAATGTAGGCTCTAGCCTAGTGGGAAGGTGATGTTATTAATCTGCATGTATATATGGCATTATAGTGTATAGAAGATTCATGTGACGGTCATTAGCTGAGAGACCCGACAGTAACAGGTTCACAACCAGCAGTGGGCTAAGGAACAATCCCTATTCTTAGTGATTCATATAATCAGTTATCCCCAAGGGAAGATCGGAAATGTTAAAGGTACTAGTACTAGCTAGGAGTGGGCGTCACTGCCGTCACATTATTTAGGTACAAGGTTATGGTACTCTTATAGAATACCCACTAGGAATGCGGCGTTGCAAATGTGTTGTCAGCAGGCAACCCATTTGCGACTGGACATTACTCAACCTCAAGGCGGTCGTAACAACGGGCACATACTGGCTGCAGGGTATTTCAGTTGTAGGGTGATTTAATGTCGACGAATATATATTTATATATACAAACATATACATTTAGCAGTCATATATATATATACAAATACGCATGCATATATGCATCAATACACACACTGACGAAATACATGCACGCCTACGCTATTTACGAACATATATATATGTGTGTGTGTGTGTGTGTGTGTGTGTGTGTGTGTGTGTGTGCGTGTGTGTGTGTGTGTGTGCACATATATATTCGGTCACGGAAACATACATACATGCACATTCATGTATACATATGCAGACACATAAATATATTACAATTCAAGAACATTAATTATAAACATATAGCGGAATTAAGATTAGAAATTAATTTTTCTTTAATAAAAAAGGGATAACTAATTGGTGGTCAGACGACAAGGTCGATACAGTTAAAAAGTATTACATACTAACTTCAAATATTATTTATAAAATATTATTTAAAATGCCCGAAATGCCTGGCTGTAGGATGGTTGAAAAGGTAAAACAAAAACAATGACATATACATTCTGCCAATAAAACGAAATAAGGTGACATAAGATAAAGTTAAGATTAAGGTTTGCAAACCCTGAATGAACATAAAAAATATATATGAAAAAATTATATATGACAAAAATATTTTTTCAAGACATAAGCCTAAAATTATTAGTGGTTGGAAGACCACAGTAGACGTAATGTAGCTTATGAAACGACCAAAAGAATCATTCAAAAGAACAAAAGGAATACTGTATAAAGAAGATCAAAAGTAAGAAAAGATGGAGGAACACAGTGTAGAAGATATCAACACAAAACCGGGTTATATATATAAGGAACAGGGCTATTTTAAAAGATCGATAATCTTTGGTAAAGCTTAAATGGGCTCTCCATATGGAATCGTTTGGCAACAACTAGAAGTGTGTTTGCAGAAATTCTAGAGTTGCATCTTTTGGTTCAGTATCTTAAATGGGGCGGAGCTAGCTTCTTTAATTACTATACGTACTTAGGCTTATATTTATTAGATTTATTGAGAACGGTCGTATTATGCTCGTTAACAAGGGTCGAAGTTCTTGCAACAGGAAGAGCTAAACATCATATATATATATATATATATATATATATATATATATATATATATATATATATATATATATCCTTTACTTGTTTCAGTTGTTTGACTGCGTCCATGCTGGGGCACTACCTACCTTGAGAATTTTAGTCAAATGAATCGACTCCAGTGCAAATGTTTTCTAAGCGGTGTATTATTCTATCCGTATTTCTGCATGAACTGCTTAGTTATGGGGACTTAAATACACCAACATCACTCGTCAACATCAACACACACACACACATACACACACACACACACACACACACACACACACACACACACAAACATCAATATGTATATATATATATATATATAGATAGATAGATAGATAGATAGATAGATAGATAGATAGATAGATAGGTACAGCGTAATCGGTAGGCAGGAGAGGTGCAGCCGGAGTATGCAAAGTTCAGAATAAAAAGTCCAGAATCGTTCATTCAGTTGAGTTACCCGTATTCGTTCAATTGAAACCTTGTTAAAATATAATAATGACGTTACTCCAAGGTGGTTTACGTTTAAGATGTGAATGTCGTCTCAGGTCATGTGACTTCTATAGTGCGTAGGGTAATACAAGTGCTTAAAATATGGCGCTAGATTTTCTTGAGTTTTCAGGAGAATTAATTCAAATATGCTATTAAAAGGCAAGGTAACTTTCTTCGTAATTTCATTGTTTATAATACTGTTTTAATTACCCTGTTTGTATCTTAAAGGGATTCAACAAATGCATGTTTTAAAAAATGAATGACTGAGTTTCCTTTTATGTAAACATATAAAGAATATCACGTATTTTGTGCTCAAAATATTGTATAGATGATTTAGCATTTTATATGTCTCTGCTATACATAAAATACACCTATTGTTTTTACTATTGTAGGGCGTTGCTTTCTGGAAACTATTCTATTAAAATAGATGTTATTTCTATCCGCCAGAGAAGCCTAAAATTCAAAATATACCAGTCAATACCATAAGCGAATGATACTAGATACTATTCACATATGTATACTAGATAAAATGCAGTATATTGTCTCTGAATCACACTCATTTCCTGGTCCATTTAACATCTATACAGATTAATTATTCTCCTAAATTAAGCAGTGAAAATTTGTGGACAGCCATCGCTATCAAACGTAGTTAAAAAGACCACGCATGAAATATTAATCAACCGAACGATATGTGTAAATTAGGTGTTATCTGTCTTCTTGTGTATCTCTCCTATCGAACAATAAACTAACATGAGCTGAGAAGATAAAAATTACTACCGGAAGAAATGCGAAGCTTCGATTGAACTGCAAATGAATAAATAATTATTCTTTCACATATATTTTATCGGGTTCTGAGTCCAAGTAGCACCGAAGTTGACATAGCTTTTCATCCTTTCAGGGTCGATAAAATAAGTACCACTTCGGCACTGCAGTCGATGTAATCGACTTACCCACTCTCCGTAAAGGTTCTGGCCTTATGCCAAACTTTTGAACCAATATATATTTTATTGGGTTGTTATTATTCTGATCGCACTTTCTATTGAGGGAGAGGGAGAGTGCAGATTTTGACTGAGTATATTTATTGTTTCTGAAACATATCTCAGTGTCAATTCGTGTGGATATTTACAAATGATTCTTATTTCGGTGTTAACAAATATAGCCATCATGATTATATGTGACATGTTGGTATAATATTAGAGCTGATTTTCTTCCAGTATGTGCAGACCATTGATTCTATCTTCTTTCAACTCTCTTACGCATTGTTTCTTCTGTGCAATTTGTAGTCGTAGTCGTGTGTCATATATATATATATCATATAATATACGAAGTCTCTGACATTACAGTTTATTTGTGACCTTGTTTTGTAGACTTCATCTTTGTTATCAAAAACAGTTGTTTTATCTTGAATAGTAAGACGTAGTGGTTCTACACAGCTTTTCCAAGGAATTCCTTTCAAGCATCAGTTCGTTTAAATCTTTTATAAAGTTTTATGTTAGTCCACCCTTTCAGTTCGCGTCAAAATATGGTATTTCTTAGAAACTTTAATCGTACCGTGATCTTACATCACCTGACTTAATTTCCTTTCTAATTTGTTGTGAGACATTGGACTAATCGAATCACATCGTTGTCGAGAATGGCTTCTAAATATTTCTTGTCCCGTTCGTAAACACTGTATATAGCCTCTTGGTCAGATTCTGAGAATTGCATTTGGTGGATGAAAGGCTGTATATAATTTACAAGTTCAGAGATTTGACACATGCAAGTTACCTTTTTCATTACTATCACTAGTTTCACGTTCAGCGTATTTATGTTTTCTTATATAACACTGCTCCACGAGACTAGTTAATTGGTGACCATCAGTTTTATAAAATATCATACTGGGTGTTTGCATTTCATTATGTTTTCCAACGAGAAACACACATTTAGGATGGGGATTCTATTATTGGAATATATAGACAGAGAATTTTCATGTCGTTATTCTGGTGGATCGACTTGTCTTTATCTTAGGTGATCTCCAATGTATTATCGTCTAATACTTGAGGACCGTCGTGTGGATATGAAAGCAAAACTAGTTTTATAACATTTATCTATCAGGGGTATATATCATTATTGTGAATTTCTTCTAAGAATTAAGTAATTAGTCCTCTTCCTATATTTTACTTTTCTTTGGCCACATCATGATTTTACTTAACCTTTGTCGCATATATAGCTTATAATTGAATTTAGAATGTAATCTTTCAGTGCTGAATTATACTAGCCACCACAACACATGCAATCATATATCTCATCTGTTGTGGCTCTCTGTGGTAGTGAGAATTCCCTTTCTCAGTGGAAAATGTTAGAGAACATCGCCATATTAGAATTAAGGGGTTTTTCAATTGAATTTTTATTCTATTGTGATATTAATTCTCCCAGGTTATTAGTATGTAGTTGCATCACTTGGAGATAGCTTGGCAAATTGAATTCTTCATGGACAGTCTGCAAGATTTTTCAGCTGTGAATCTTACTATATTTCTATTTTAAGTGTACTGCATCAGTTTGCTTATGTCATCGTCATTGCCGAGTTGGAGGACTTCTTCCATCCTATATCACTTATTTTATTATTTTATGGAGTAGTTAACCTTTTTGCTGGCTAACGTGAATTTTGCTTCTGTTTCAGTCTGTATATAATGGGTTGCAAATTCTTTTGAATGGTAGTTTACTAAGATAGACATGTTTTATGTCACGGATTTTCGTATAGGTCGAAGGTGTCGAGATTGCTAATACTACTACTACTACTACTACTACTACTACTACTACTACTACTACTACTACTACTACTACTACTGCTGCTGCTGTCACTACTACTACTACTACTACTACTACTACTCCTGCTGCCGCTGCTACCGCTGCTGCCGCTGCTACCGCTGCTGCCGCTGCTACCGCTGCTACCGCTGCTGCCGCTGCTGCCGTTGCTGCCGCTGCTGCCGCTGCTCTTACTACTACTACTACTACTACTACTACTACTACTACTGCTGCTGCTACTACTACTACTACTACTACTACTACTACTACTACTACTACTACAACTACTGCTGCTGCTGCTGCTGCTGCCGCTGCTCTTACTACTACTACTACTACTACTACTACTACTACTACTACTACTACTACTACTACTACTAGCCTTTGTTATGGGAGAGTGGTTCTAGTTATGCTTAAGGTCAATGTTGGGATGTTTCGTTCTGATTAATAGTCTTTTTATAGGAGAAGAGATAACGTGATTGTTTGTTGACATTGTTTTTCAGGCAGTGGATATTGTTGCTATCTGTAGGATTGAGATCGTTAAGGTTATTCTTGTTGTAACAGTCGTGTTTTTTTGTTGTTAATGCAGATGATGATTCAATTTTTTTCTTTTTTCTTTTGCTATTGCTGTTATCATGTTGATATTGTTGTTACTGTTATTCCAAACATACAATCTGGTTTATGACCTTTTGTTCTTCTTAATTTCATAGGGATGATATTACTGACCTTCTTAAAGGTGGCATACTTCGATTGCAACTTAAGCACAAATATTTTTTGTTTGGTTAATTTTATTGCACGGTTTTTTTTTTCTGGGTGTGTTCTCTGTTCCTGTATTTTCTGTTTGTGGCTGTACTAAAATTGATAAATATGTGCTGTTACACATGCTTCCATTGATACTATCTGGATACTTTGTTTCTTTTCTGCTGTTTCTGTGGTTATTTCATCTACTTTATTTTGTTGCTGATATATCGGTTAAAAGTGTAGTCTAACTGTGAGAATTCCGAAGGGATAATATCTAGGAGCCTTTCATCTCTCTCTTATGATATTTTACATTTCGTGCATCAGTTAGTTTTCTTTTGATATTTAATATTTTGTGTGCTCTTTCGGTATGAATAAAATAAATACCAGTTGAGCACTGGAGTCGATCTAATCGACTTAAACCCCCACCCCACCCCCTTAAATTGCTGTCCTTGTGACAAAATTTGAAACTTTACATATTTTGTGCTCTAAAGATACAGCTTGATATATTATATGGCTAATACTTTTTACTGTTGAGTTCATTGAATTCATGTAGATTTTGGAGGAAATTTCTTCCATTATAGCGTAAACTTGTCGAGTGGATATTAATTTCTTGAGAAAAGAGATGTATCCATTTCGTCATGCTAGCTCAATAATTTTTTTTATTGTATTTGCAAGATTCTTGAAGGATAAAATAAAAATAAAACGAATCACAAGCCACAAACCACTTGACAGAATAAGAAGAAAGTAACAAGAACGAGACATGAGCAGTAACTGCAACAATAACATCAACAATATCAGTATGCTAAATAACAGCAAAACAGTACACAAGTACGTTCACAAAAACAAATGTGTGTGTGTGTGTGTGTGTATGTGTGCACGCGCGCGTGTGTATGCATATATATATATATATATATATATATATATATATATATATATATATATCAAGTAAATTAGCCAGTTAGAAAATCTCTACGCACACTTATGCATACAACTATACACGGCATACACACTCATACACTCTCGCCACCATATATTAAAGCACAGAAGCACACCCACCTCTCTAATTGTGAAAGCATAAATTCACACATACATATAAATATAACATAAACATAACGAGCCACGAGAACAATTCACTTTTCCAATATGGATCAAAAAGCTAAGAACAAAGAATGTGTGGTTGCAAGAAGGTGTATGAGGGTCTTCTATATTGATAAGGACTGAAGACGTGACGATGTGCTTTAATAAATCAAGTTGTCAATTGGTTAATAAATATACTTACTAATTAGTTATATAGTTCATTGGTATTAACATTTAAGTGCAATACAACCAGTATTTGTCGTAATAATAATAATAATAATAATAATAATAATAATAATGATAATAATAATAAAAATAATAATTATTATTATTATTGGCGTGACCTTCCCAGCGTTTTCTAATGCAATTACGATAAAAAAAACTTCACATGAAGTATTCTGAAAAACAAATAACAAATGGAAGAATACAATACTACATCTCTTTCTGTGTCTATGTGTGTGTATGTGTTCCAATGATTCTCCCCTCATCAATACTCTTGTGCAAAATAAAAGATAGTTTAGTTGTTATTGGTGTTATTATTTCTTTATCTATCGAAGGCAGGGAGCTGGCAGAAACATTAGGACAAATGCTTAGAGGGCAAGATTCTCAGCAGATTTTCGTTCTGAGTTCAAACTCCGCCGAGGTCGACTTACCCTTCATCCTTTCGGAGTTGATAAAATAAGTGCTAGTGGATGTAACCTACTTATCGTATTCTCCAAAATTGCTGGTCGTGTGCCAAAATTTAAAACCATTATTATTCATTTTTAGATCTTTGGATTTTCCTTTTCTGCCTTACTAACAGACAATCGCTTTTAGAATTCTCGTCCTTCATTAATTTACATGCAACACATTAAATGAATGAAAACAAAGCTTTTTCTCCTGCCATAACATGTTGCAAAGGCAAGGGATCTACCTCTTAATGAACCTAACATTCATCAGACACATACACAATAATTTTCAATTGATTTTTCTGTTTTTCAGTCTGTTAGCTTTTGATAATTAAGCAATGAAAGTCAAGAAATTCCACATAAAATATTTTAGTGTGGAGTTATGTTTAGAAGGAAACTATTAACCACTCGTTAAGGTTCATTAAATTGAAAGAATAAAACTGGCAGAATAAATTTTTTCATCAATGTTCATTAACACATATATTTTTAAATGCCTGTTGGCATATCCCAATTTCAGAATTGTTTTTTTTTAAATTAATGCCAACGCTGGTACATTTTTGGAATATATAATATAGGTACGTTACAAATATCAGCAAATTATGGGCGGCAAGCTGTCAAAATCTTTACCGCGCAGCGTGAAATGCTTAGCGTCCGTCTTTACGTTTTAACTTCAAATTCTGCCGAGGTTGAATTTGCCTTTCATCTTTTCGCGGTTGATAAAATAAGTACTAATTGAATACTGGAATCGGTGTAACAGACTTATACTCTTCCCAGAAATTGTTGGCCTTGTGCCAAAATTTGAAACCAATATTAGCAAATTATGAATGCATTATAGTCGAAGATTTAAGACGTTCACTGCACAGTCGTGATATTCCCGTTTCGATCCGATACTTAACAGAATGGGCGAGTGTATTTTACCATATACTGAGGCCAACCAATTCTTTTCAATTGAATAGGTTGAACCTGCTTAGAAGCCTAGATGGATTGTTCCTATAACTTGAAGTGGTGCCTTGCAAGAACGATGCTACATGAGAATGATGTCAAATGTACCCACAACTTTGGAATCCTCAGCAAATGACAGTAATTCAATCAGTAGGACAGTTGATTGAGCAACTGAATGTCCATCAGCGAAAACAGCAGACTCCAATTAAAGTTCTATATTTTTGGATTAGCAAATATATTATTTTTGATTAGTTGAAATAATGCTATTTTGTAATCTATATATTATCAACGCGACAGAGAAATAAATAGTGTTATGATTTGTATCACTCTGTACTAATCTGCTCTCACGCTTCTACCAGTCCAACATTTATTTCAGAAGTATAACAAACATAAAATTATTTTTGTCAAGTTTGGATAGTCACTTCATTAACTTAATTAAATCAATGCTAGTTTCTGATTGGCATTGATTGTAACTATTCCGAAAACGTAAGAAGCTGAGACTTAAATTCGTATGCTCAATGTAGAAATGTAGACGGGTCTTCTAGCGATTTAGACGATGAATATACAATTCCTTCAGACACCTGAACGACTTATTCCTTGAACTACAGTGTAAGTGGCCCAGGTTACAACATAAATTTTAAACGAAGTACTCAGGTAAAATCTGCACAGCAAACTTGAATAACACTTAATATAACTGTGCATTACCAAGAAAGGAACCGATATGTGCAAAATGGAAGCATTCTACCACAAAATATTTCCTTCTGGAAAAAATACTAATTCTTACAGCCTTCGCCGTTTGGTCAGATATATGTTTTACTGGTCCCTAGATAGATGGAAAGCGATATCGACTTCAGAATTATTTGAGCTTTCAACAAATATAGACTACAATATATATATTGCTATCGTAGGCAAAATGTGTCAAATTTGGGAGAAGGCTATAATCGATTTATCTATTCAAGTATTAACGATATCTATTTAAATAAAACTTAGAAGATGAATGGTAGAGTCGAACCTTGCAAGGATTGAATACAAAACGGATAGGAATGCATGTAAATATCAAAAAGCATTTTCCAATGTGTTACTGATCTGCCAGTTCGATCGTATTGTATATCGGGAACTGAGGTAGGGTTTTTTGCCAATTCCGTTCCTTGTACTTAAAAACAATGTTACTTTGTTTTACTGCCGAATTTGGCAACGTCTAATGTATTTTACTGTTTAGATTGTGCCAAAAGTTTGCAGGCAAAAGTTTGGAAAGGATACAATTGCTAATACTTAAAAAAAAATAGTATATGCATCATATGCCGATTGCACAGCAAGAAATGAAATACTTAATGTTGCAGTTAAACTACAATAGTTATCATACATATAGGAAATATAAATTTTAAGAGTCGTGAAAGAAACAAACCGGAAAGTAGTGGAGGAATGCTTATGTTGAGGTAATAGTTGATCCATAAGGATGAAATCCCGCTTTTATGAGATGTTACATAAACTTATTTACTAAGAAGATTATATAATGTAGTGTGAAGATGATATCTACGTTCAAAACCGTCTTAGAGAAATTTGTTTGTTTGTTGCAAACCGAAGGAGTATGGGTAATTCTATCAGTTTAACCATATTATGCATATACACATCGTGGTTAATCTCTGGGCTTTCTCAGCAGAGTAGTTTCCAGCCGGAGAAGAACTGAACAGTCTCACCAATCATGTGTTTGTGTGAGAAGTGCTTATTGAATACTTTCAAAATGTAGAACACATAATTTACAAGTAGTTATAAAAAGGACAGACTTAACGTGTGCTTATTTTCATAGAACATTTAGCTGTGATAAATACGATTTAACTATACTAGTATAAGTGCGCAAAAGTTTGAAATAAGTTGTTGAGTTCAGGCAGTGTAGCCCTTTTTAAATTTAGATGAAAGCTAATTTGTCTAGTGTGTCTGTCTGTGCGTCTCTACTTCACACTAACTTTTTTTTCTATTAATGTAAATCGGATGAACTTAATAATCTTGTCAAGCCTACAAATGACAGGTGAGACTAGTTGCGTTGTTATTCAGTTCATTCTCTGGCGGAAAAGTGAGAGAAAGAGCAAAAGAAAGATAGAAACTTGGTAGTTTATCCAACAAGTCCTATTAGCACATCGTTGCTAAACATATATTCATCGAATATACGCACATGAATATATGATGTGATTATAGCCAAATGATATAAAATTATATTATAATTATAGCATAAATGCAATTACGAATTTATGAATTATTTATTGATAAATCACCAAAGATATGACAATATCAGTGAATAGTTAGATACATACACCATATTACAGCGTGCCCTGAAGTTAGTGTTTGAATATTAGAGTGATACAGTTACCATTTCACTTAAATTTACCATAGATTGTAGGGTATTCCAGTTTAATTTAGACTACTGATATTATACTTTGATAACTAATTCCACCGAGGTCAACTTTCCCTTTCATCCTTTTGGAGTCGATAAAATAAGTACCAGTTGATCACTTGAGTCGATGTAATCGATTTACCGAACTTTCCCAAATTACTATCCTTGTGCCAAAAATTTGAAACCAATATTATATTTAGATGACAAGAGACGAAAATGATAAATTTATAGGAGAAAGATTAGTGTTGTGTCTCTCACATTTCTCCAAATGAAATATCTTATAAATATATATAATGAAACGGTTAATATATACAATGAAACGGTTTCAAGAAGTAAAAATGACCGTACAGACGTAAGAATTGGGATTTTGTATCTGAATTTATTGTATTCTCACTAGCTTTTGACATATATAAGTTTATTACTAATTTTAATTATTTACAGCAGAATATCTAGGAATATATTGCAATAATTTTAATTTTATTTTATATATATGATTGAAATCGAAACTACCATTGACTCCACTCAGGCAATATGAGTATACCTTTTCACTTCATATTAATTGAATCTGTTTACTTATGTGACGACGCCGTTTTTATGGAGACTCGTGTTTCCTTAGCTAAAGGTTAACATTGAGAGAACAGACTGACAATCGATTACATTAAAAGCAAATTAATATCTAATATTTTCATTTTGGTTTAAGAAAAAAATGGCTACTATTTCTAGCTGAGCAAGTAATCAAGTTCCCGGTCAACTGTAATCGAGAGAAGAGTATTACCTAACAATAATCTACATTCTGAGAAAAGCAATGCCAGTGCAACGGAGGTATGAATATCTACATATATTTCATTGAATGCGCATAAGCATCTGATGTAATAAAGTCCGAAAAAATTAAAATGAGAAATCAAAGTGGAATATTCAGTAATCAGAACTAGAAATATAATAGGATAACATGAGAAGATCAAAAGAGGAGTGCAACAGGATTGTATGTTGTTACCGGCTGTGTGTGTTTTCATTATATATTGAAGTATTTGAGTGGTCTGTTCAACAACTATTAGCTATATTGATAAGAGGACAAAATGTCGACAATTACCATTATGGAGACAGCACATTCCTTATAGCATTAACGGTGAAAGATATAAATGCAATATTTAATGCTGTAAAAATGATGTAAGTGAAATTGCGTCTGACTTTTAGCAAAAAAGCTAAATCACAATCGTCAAGAATGTACTCTTATTTTGCAATATACCCATTAATAGAACACGTTTGAAACAAGTTAATAGCTTTAAGTATTTGAGAATCAACGCTACATCTGATGGTAAAAGCCACAGAAAAATAAAATAAAGAAAAACTGACAGGGCAAGGCTGATATTGATGACATATAATCTCATATTACTCGGTAGATGGAGATTCATAAGAATAAGGAAATGAATATTAGGAAAATAAATATAATTCACCCTAAAATATATTTCTGCGATCGTGAAAAGCAAGAAACATGTGTAAAGGCTTATACTGAATGTTTAAAGGAACAGAAAATACCAAAAAATCTTGTTAGCAGCATTAGAAATTAACAGTTTAAGTTCATTGGGCATCGTATGAGATGACAAAATCTTTAACGTTTCACAAAAGGGAAACTGAAAGGAAGAAACTGGAGGAGAGAGAAAAAGAAAATTTTAGAAGACCTTATCAGCTGGCTACAGAAAACAAACCTAGCAACACTAATTTGTCTACAGAACCGAAGGTTCCTTAATCAGCGACATCTATGGGCATGACACGTGATATAGAATGTAATGGAAATAAGCCTGTCATATTTGGAGAAGAATGTAATATTTAGGTCAAGTTTTATTCAATATCAAGGGAATATTTGCAGAATTGGTCTTGAAAACGCGCTCTTTGTTCCAGCCTTTTACAATTTCAAATCCCGCCGAGTTCAAAACTGCTTTTCTTCCGTCGGAGGTCGGCATAATAAGAAGCGGCGGCAGCAGTAGCAGCAGCAGCAGCAGCAGTAGCAGCAGCAGCAGTAGCAGCAGCAGCAGTGGTAGTAGTAGTAGTAGTAGTAGTAGTAGTAGTAGTAGTAGTAGTAGTAGTTGTTGTAGTAGTAGTAGTAGTAGCAGTAATTTGTGTTTAAATAAATATCGAAACTAGATTGCAGAAACAGATCAACGGGTGTTTACCTTTTCATCGCCATCTCTCATTCCTAGTTTAAATTGATGTTACTTAGATTTACAACCTCAAAGTTACTTAAGAGAAACATTGACGTACTCATTAAAACACACGTAATAGCTTGGGAATAGTTTAAAGAAAACCTTAGACACTCAGGAGACTTTCAAATGTTATGGAAATCAACGAAGCAAAATATTTCGAATTAGTGTAACCTACAGAAATGTTTCGTTGATGTTTGGTGTTATTTTTAGTCGAACGAAAACTCACTAATAGCTGATGAGTTTGTTGTGATTTATGCAGATTTGATTATATCAACTTCTGTTAAACGAAATCAACTAATATAATTGCAATAAATTTGTCAAGAGTTGAGGATTTGATTTCTTCGTTTCAGAATACGACAGTAGCAAGCTTAACATTTTATACTTTAAGAAATACCAATATAAATAAATATATATTAGAGAAAAATGGACATATGAATCCAAACGTTTTGGTTTCTTATACTCGTTAAAAAACAAGATAATAATATTAAGTGGAGTAAACATGGAGTATTTAAACAATGTCTACCATACTGCTAGTGTATGAGACATAGCTTCAGTCTAGAACTGGAATTCACATCGGAGACTGCCTATGGCCGAACTATATTACGGTGCTACACCCAAACCAGCATCAGCTGTAGTGGGGGGCAAACACAAAGACATGCACATCCATACACACGCACACACACACGTACATACATATATACATATACATACATATGCATAAATATAAGTATACATACATACGAAGTACGAGAATGCAGCCTTTGCCGAACGACCTTGACAAATGATTTGTTTATAGTGATTAAATGTATGCGCTGTACATTAGCGCACTCCCTTAATGAAGTCGATGTAGTCTGAACAGTTGCACAGAGTACCACGCGTTAAGTGTCGAAGTGCTTGCAGAGCAACGTGAGATGAAGAGCCAATAAGTGGTTGGGAAGCAAAGGTTTTGCCACGCAGACACATCGGCTCTTATTTGGATTGAAATACTGCTATATTAGAAGAGAAATATAAAATATGAATAAAATATAAAATATAATAAAAATAGAATGAAACTTAACAAACAATGATGAAAATAACAGTAAATTAATAAGTAACGTTATTTATGCTGAAAGTATCAAATAGACATTGCTTTAAAGGCTAGTTTAATTCTTCATCTGAAGGCAGATTATTACTATGTTCTGCAGTTATTGCCTCAATCGTACTGCTTCTACACATCGGATATTTTATCCTCGTACTTTCTACAAGTAATTTCAGCTTGCCAGCATATCTGCAGCATATACCAAACCTTCAATGTCAGAAAATTACTTCAAATCTGATCGGGTAATAACAGCTTTGAATGGTTTAATCATAAGAAAAAATATATACTATACAACGCCACACCTACTTGTGGCGAAAATCTTCTTGCTCGCAACATAGTGGATTCTACTAAAAGTAACAATAGCCACAACATGAAGGTGATGAACAGTATGATGGATTAAGTCTATTTCCCAGGAGTGAAAAGAATTCCCCACACAGGATTCTACACAGTTTTCACATACACAATTTTACTCAAAAGGTTGTGGTTGACACAAAAGATACTGCATCGTACATCAAGCTCGAAACCGCATAATATGCAAAGTGAAATATTTAAGCATACATCGATGTCTGCTTCCTTGCAACCCCTAACTTTTATCGACGTAAGTTTTATACATACAAAATATCCGGATCTAATGAAAAATTAAGAATGTTTGACTTCCAATTCAGACCTCGAGGTATATCGATTTAAAAAAAAAAATGAGAAATTATGAGTAAGAAACTTACATGGTTTTCAAGGGAATTTTTCTCTTTGAGTATCTCAAATATCATTTAAATGACATGAAATCTTTTTTGAGACACAAGAGATTTGCAACAAGTTCTGATCTTTTAATAAAATATAGGTGCTGAGTGTATGGTTTATACAATCTGATGTACACCATAGAGATTTTATGGATACTCTTTAAATAACTTGATATTTTCATAAGAATGTACTGACTGACGACCGTTGTTGAAAACTATCAATACATTCTTTTTTTTTATTTTCAAAATTATTTCTTTATATCAAATTAATTTCTCATTCTGACGTAATGAAAGTACAGACTAACGAATTCTATTACTACGTACGGTCTATATTAAGTAGTATATTAAGTGACAATACAATTCTAACACATTTCAATAATGGAAAGAATTATGCGACGTGATGTATACGCAATTAATAAACAGACATCTGACGCTCCAATAACGTAGATTTAAACTTATGAATTAAAAAAAAAAACCAAAAAACGAATAATAGTTTCAAGCTAAAGAAACCAAATGTATCGCATTGTATTTGACGTGTGATCTAATATAATTGATTAATAGCATGAAATAAATTAAGTGCTAATTCATCATTCAAGTGGAATCGAATGAAATATTTACATGTGTCATTAGTATTAGTATCCCGCTTTGAAAAACTGACATATCTGGCGTTATGATCACAAGGGAAAAGACAATAATCCACAATACACGCACATAAAAATAATACATTCTCACCCGAGGCATATCACAACGCTCAGTTTAATTACAATTAGATGTGATTTAATATTCCATAACTTACGCTGTTGTTGTTTTTAGATGATTTATACAATTGACTGTGTTCATGTAGTGTTTATATGGCTCCAGCCATATAACTTCAGTAATCGGATATACTGGTGTTATTGACATCATAGTTTCCTCTAATACATTATTTGATTGTATAAAAAAAATCATTAAAAAAAAAAATCAATGAACTGTGTCTCCCAAGATAATAAGAGTGTGGTAATAATTTGTCCAACTACAATTTCTGTATAACCGCAGCTGTTTGACGTTTTGAAACACTGTTGTTATTGATGTTTTTAAACACATGGTCAGTCTCAATCCAGTAGACTTCAAATTTAAAAGGATTTTATCAATGGTCATCACAACTGACTGTAAATCGATTACAACACTGTCGAAAGTGATATTCCTCTTATAAGATTAGGTTATTTCATTCATATTTATTTGCCATACATGCATGCGCACACACATACGTACACTCATACTCACATATTCACACACAGATATATGCAAATTGAAACGAATGTGTTAATTGTTAGAAATCACGCAGCAGCAGTGAGATTTACAAACCTACAAAATATATCAACATTAAGCTGGCGTCGCTATAAGCACCTAGAAACGCTGATGACAACTACCAACAAGTGTTTCTTGAAAGGTCCAGTTATCCAACACCCAAGCAATTCAGTTGACTTTGATTACCTGATGATATATTTGATTAAAACTTTCTGGAAACCATTCCTCAGTAGTTCTCATGATTATACGAAAGTAAAAGTGAAAGTTGTTACGAGATAATACAAGTGTAATATAGAAAACCTTACACTTTAACATGTTATGCTACCGCATCTTTGGAAACTAGCTTCTATATCCTTTTATTTTCCGTTTAACCTCTTGGCAATTAGCACTTGACCTCCAATGCTTTGTATGGAGGTAGACATAAGGTGCCAAATGCAAATCATGAGCATTATTTGTTTCATCTTTTGATACTAAATCAAATCTATTTAGACATTAATGACTGCACTTAACTGCTAGCTTATTTCAAAGAACACAATTTAACGAAGTGCATATTCATAACTGAAATATATATTGCATAACTTAAATATAAATTCAGTGAACATCGACCCCATATCATACTCTTTGTCACTAAAATTCACTCATACCATTTAAAAATAAATTGATACATAAAACACTTCAAGATGAATATAATATGTCTAACCCAATTCACTTGGATAGCTTACATTTGTTTATGTATAATAGCAGTGTTTCACGAAATGTCTACAGAGTTCAACTTTGTGGTACACTTAATCAGTCAACGAATTCAGCACAATCGTCTTATTCTCGGGTAACTTTAGCGGATTCATTCGGCTGCAAGCAATTCGGCGAAATTTCTTGTCAAATGTTTCATAACATCTTACCTTCCACGGACCAGTATCTCAAGACCCTACGAGGACCAGACACAATGATATACCTCATTCCCTTTTTCATTTTTATTGCTTCCAAGTTGATATGAAGAGAGAAGTATTTTTACGTCAGGCAGGATACCTAGTACAATTACTTGAAAAAGATTTAACTAAACTGAAAATGACGGATAGACCGAATGACGAAGTAATTCTACAACTTAAGCCTTGACTGATGTATTTATAAATATATTTCAAGGGTGTTTGATGGAATGAAAGATGACAAAGGTAATGTTAAATAGCCAAGGCTATATTTGACAGAACTGTATTTTATTTCTCTCTCTCTATCTATATATTACTCGCTCTCTCCCCCTATATCTCTATTTCTGTCTCTAAATATCTATCTACTGTCGAACTCTCTATCTACTAATCTCTATAAAATCAATTTCTCTACTTTCTTTGAACCAAATGTATATGTATGTAAGTGGATGTGTGTGTATGGTGTGTTTGTTGTGTGTTTGCGTGTACACACACACACACACACACACACACACACACATATATATATATATATATATATATATATATGTAACCGCACATGGACTTCTTTCGCTTTTGGACTTTACCGTTTTCCCGAAGAAGAGCTAGGCTCGAAGCCTAAAACAACTACTCTCTTCTTTCTATGAGTGTCTTATTATTACACTAGCAGACATACCCGGAATTCAATTGGCATAGCTTGTATATATGATACAGATAAGTTGAAGCATCTGATACGAGGAAGTGCAGCATTGAGAACAAAAAAGTTGTGGAGTAAATGAAGGGCTAATTCCACTAAGTGACAGGTCATGTGACTGTTCGAAAGACTCCAGGACCTAACCTTGTAATGGAAATATGGGTGGGTGTGTGTGTGATTTTTGAATGTACCAAAAAGCTCTCAGTGGATAAACTCTCATTTGCGGCTGTCAACAGCACCACATGAGAGAAATCGACCTGAAAGAAATGGTGTGGTAAGGGGGCTGGGATTCACTGAAGCTGTTAATGCAGCATTCCTAGTCAGGCGAATACTACGTTGCTCATCGCTTTCCATTGTACTTGCAGTAGCTGTACATGCAGCATTTTGTGATTGTCTAATTGAAGTCTCCTGTGACGACTGATTTGCTCTCCTTTTCAGCTTCTCTGTTACTGCCGTTTTTCGACGAATGGAGGATCTCTTCTTTGGAGACATTCTGTTAAAAAAATACGACGTAATAAACTAAGATGACAACTGTACATTAACAAAGAATGTCAATAAAAAAAAACGTAAATAATATCAGTATCTTATCAAATTTTAAGAAAAGTTACTTCGCAGACAGTTACCCACACGGTAGTCCTCAACGCAGGAAAGGGCGTTTTGTGCTCCTAGTGTCCCGTCTACACATTATTTGAAAACTTCTAAGAGTCTAAAAACCATCTTTAGAACATAAGTAATGTATGTTCCCAGTTTGAAGAGAATCATTTGCGAACTTCAAAAGTTATGCGGGTTTACACACACACACGTACTCAAACACACACACACGCACACATACGCACACACACACACATATATTTATATGTCTACATACACACTTATATGCAAACATTCTCACGCTCACGTGCACATTGACACGCACTCTTTATCTCTCTCTCTCTCTCACTCTCTCTCTCTCTCTCACTCTCTCTCTCTCTCTCACTCTCTCTCTCACAGACTTACACTCGCACATGAATTTATGTACCTGCATAACCAGTTGCATTTCATATACTATGGTTTCTAAACTCATCGACGAAGAAAAATCTCAGCAATTCTACTGAAAAACCTTCAGACAAGTAAGACGCAGTATTTTATTTTTAATATTTGTCAGCGTATTTAACAGTCTGGAGATTCTGGAGATTGTTATCGATTTCCCTTTGTTTTACAATATATTACGAGGAAATGGTAGTTATATATATATTTCCCTTTGTTTTACAATATATTACGAGGAAATGGTAGTTATATATATTTCCTATCAAAAGAATTTATCCGAGTAAATATTTATGAATATATAAAAAGAAAGTTTGACGTACTACTTTTGTTGTTGTTATTTTCTAATCTAGTCCGGGTTACCGAATGTTATCAACCTTTTTATACACATACAAACGTACGTACATATATGCGTGACAAACAGACGAGCACGCATATACGCATGTATATGCATATACGCAAGCACATATAAATAAACATAGATAATTTATTATGCACATATGAATATAAATATGAATATATATATATATATATGTACATGTATATAAATTGTATATATGCATGTACGCATATATATGTGTGTGTGTGAGTGTGTGAGTGTGAGTGTGTGTGTATGCATATATTTTTTATGTACATATGAGCTGTGTATGAGTACATCTGTACGCATGTGTGTATTTATATGTGTTACTTTCTCTGTGACACGTAACGTCTAACGAGGTTGTCGATAGAAGGTGTTACGCGTGTGTTTGTTTTTCCGAACACTCTTCGTTTGTGTTTTTTTTCAATATATATTATAACAAAATACGTATATAATTTGCGCTAAATGAAACGGTTACTGATGTACATATTTCGAACCAAGAAGGCGGTTTCAACTTAATACTAAAGTTTATGTCGAGCAAATCTATCTCAAATGACAGCATTAGGTTTTACAAAATAATAAAAATAATAAAATGAATCAAAACACCGTAAAGGTATCAAAAGTAATATTATCTTAGTATAGATAAACAGATAAACAAAATGCGGGATGGCTGTGCCTAGAAATACAATTTTTTCATAATTCTGTTTGATCACAGCTGATTACTAGTTGGAGGGGCAAAACACAGTCACTCGTGGTATTTTCCGATTCTTTAAGATCTTGATTCAATTTCCTCCGCGGTCAATATTCCGTATCAAAATGTCGTTAAAATGACAGTGAAGTGTTGCTACTGATGTATCACTAAACCCCCGAAAATGGTTGCCTTTTTGCCAAAATATGACACTGTTGTTGTTGTTATTGTTGTTGCTGTTGTTGTTCTTCTTTTTCTTCTCCTCCACCTCCTTTCTTCTTCTTCTTCTTCTTCTTCTTCTTCTTCTTCTTCTTCTTCTTCTTCTTCTTCTTCTTCTTCTTCTTCTTCTTCTTCTTCTTCTTCTTCTTCTTCTTCTTCTTCTTCTTCTTCTTCTTCTTAAGCGGCGTGATGGTAGCGTTGCTGCGTCCGACAAAATGCTTAACGGTATTTCATCCGACTGTTTACGTTTTGAGATGAAAAATAGCCAAGGTCGACTTCGCCTATTATCTTTTCGGGGTTTATAAAATAAGTACCAATTGAGCACTGGGGTCGATGTAATCGATTTACCCCTTTCTGATCTTGCTGG
>NC_142929.1:118501053-118536053 GCF_046866305.1 Octopus bimaculoides
AAAGAAGCGAATGAACCATTGACTTGAGCACTGGGGTGAAACCGGGAATTTTGTTACTGTAGATGCAATGGGGATGAGGAGTCTGTTGAATCCAAGCCATCCTCGAGTACTTACTCGAAAATATCCTGTAAAGCAAATCTATGGTTACAAGGACTATACTTAGAGAACTGTAAGCAAGGGGAGAGAGGGAAACAGAGAAAGAAAGAGAGAGATGGGGAAGGAGAGAGATGGGGAAGGAGAGAGATGGGGAAGGAGAGAGATAAATAGAGAGAGAAGGCACGTGAGGCACATCATACTTATTTCTTGAAGCGAAAATCCTGTGTGGTTCAGGAGGAGAAATAGAAAAAAAAAAAACAATGAAAAACCAACAACATCAGTAGATACGACCATTTGGATAGAATAGAATTATTCTTTGTTATGGTTGACAGGTAGAAATATAGGAAAACTTAATTTTGAATACTGTGGGCTGGTGTCGTTCAATCCAAGATTCACTATCGAGTGGTTATTGCGAGAAACCATTTAGAACAAATCGATACTTAAGTGAAACAAGAAAGCAAAAGGGAAAAGGGAAGATAGTGATAGAGATAGATAGATAGATATATAGATAGATAGATAGATAGATAGATAGATAAATATATAGATAGGTATATAGGTAGGTAGGCAGATAGGGAGAAAGAGATGGAGAGAGAGAGTGTGAGAGAGAAAGTGAAAGAGAGGACAAATTGAGAAAGTGTGGGTCATTACGCTTGTTCAAACGAAAGACAGAATGTGTATTTACCGAGGAAGAACGAAGACAACTACAATCTCATCATCTTCATTATCATCCTCATCGATGTCAGCGACAATTATTATTATTCAAGCTGACAGAATCATTTGGACGTCGGGCAAAATGCTTAACGGTATTTCATCCATTTTTACATTCTGAGTTCAAATTCCACTGAGGTCAACTTTACCTTTCGGGGTAAACAAAACATGTATCAGTTACGTACTTTGGTTGATATAATCTACTAGCCCCTCTTCCAGAATTTCAGGCCTCGTGCCTTTACTAAAAAAGATTATCATTATCATTGTTCGTCTATCACATCACTCTGCAGGTTATGCAGTTATTTCTATTGTTACGACGCACTGTTATACATTGTACACATTTTATGGTTAAGGGGTTAAACAAACCAGGACCTTGAGGAGGTAGTTCTTCCCCATCTGTAGCCTTAAGAAGATATTTTGGTGTTTGTCTGAGCGAAGACGCCCCTAATCATTTTGCTAAAGTCAAAGATGGTGAACGAAAATTGTCCATCCGCTGAATGGAATAACCGGTTGTCTGGAAGAGAACAGCCAAATCATAAAAGACAGTCACTGCTGTAGCAGCAGCAGCAGCAGCAGCAGCGACAACGAAAACAGCAACAACAACAGTAGCGCACGTGAGACATGAAAACGTATTTCTCTTGCTTCTTTAATCCTCTTCACCATTGCAGGAAGAAAAAAAGACAAGAAGCTACAAAATAAACGAAAAGACTACCACCTCCACCACCATCCTTGGTGCCAATAGCAGGACCAACACCATCACCATCACCAACATAATTAACGAAAAAGAAAAGCAAGTGACTCCACAAGTCAGTGAAGGTAATTCTTCAGATGAAAATGATTTTAAGAATGTAAAATGCATCCTCGAGAAATGTGGCAGAAATGTGGCTTTAGACATTCCTAGAACTGTCCAGCAATAAATTAATTTGTGGACAGTTCTATATAAAACAACTGGTGCGAAAAGTAGGAAAGTGGAGCAGGCAGCACAGTAACAGATAGAAAAACACGTAAAACAAGCGCGGAAAAACAAAACTTATCTGGCCAGGGGAACAAAATATGGAACCGTTGCGGTGCGGTTCGCTTCAGAGGGGCAGGCAAAAAATCACTCGACAGCTAACCTAAAGAGTGACGATTTATTCTCGTTCCCATCTACCTCTGACAAAAAATGTTCAGAATTAGAATACTTAATATCCCACCAGAGATTAACATTTGCTGGTTAGTAGCTGCAATTCTCCTCGACATAGAAGAAAAGAAAAAAACAACACCAAAACGCTGCGAATACATAAAAGCCACAAGCAGAACTGGTTAGGATAGGGGATGCAGTTTTAAATACAAACTGACCAGCAGAGCGTGGATGTTGTCCCGGATTAAATATGCCTACCGGATAGCACACAACTTCACGTGGCTATCGAGGGCAGAAAGTCAGGATGTCACCTGTGAAGGGAGACAAACCATCGAAAGGCTTACCGCCCACAACAAAAGAAGAGAGACCTGTACTTTTGCCGCATTAGAATGTCCCAAAACCACGCAAAATTTATCAACAGAAAAAAAAACTAAAATCTCCGCAAGATTTGCCACTCCCGTGTTCGTAACAATCAAGCATGTCGTACGGTGAGTCGGGGGAGAGTCAAACTGGCAAAAGGTTCGGAGATCGAACAAAAGTAAAAGAAAGAAACCGATACTGACAACAACACGAAAAAGTGGCAGGTTTTTTTTCAACAGAAGGGAGAGATGTCATTGAAAACAAATACTCAAATACCACTCCCAGCAGTAGCCACACCAGAGCCCTCAACAACAGCATCATCCATATCACTACCAGCACCAGCACCACCAGCACCACCAGCACCAGCACCACCACCAGCACCACCACCACCACCACCACCGCAATCACGAACACTACTATCACAAACACCACCATCACATCCACACTCCAATTCACACACACAATTTTCAGGTCGCACATCTCAACACAAGGAAAAGTCAGACATATTGAACATTTTGAACTACACAACAATAGACACCGACGATAAAAAAACTAATCAATCAAATTTATAACTATACAGACATCACACACACCGACGTTATCACACTGAGAAACAACGCACCAACATATTAAAGTCATACAAACATCATAACACACATATAACATCACCAATGCAAAATACATTGAAGATGTAGGGGCTTTCCAAATAGACATAAATAAATGAATCTGTAAAGAACTGCTCAAGGAAACATCCACACATACTAATAGGGACAGAATATCCGTCCCCTCCTCGCCAACTAAATCACAGTACCTTCTTCCGCTTCTATATTTTGATTTTACATGACCCTGCTCAGAGTAGGCAGTATAAATGCACGTGGCTTGGGGTCGTCTTGGAAACAAGGCCATCAACTCAAAGAACTCAGGTCACTAAGTATCGATGTAGTGGCTAGCAGTGAAACAAGACTGCCAGACCGAAAAGCTTTTATGCCAATATTTGGTGAATACAAGATATATCTGTTCCCATGTCAACAGGGAATGGGAGGTGAAACTGTCTGGATCTCAAGATGAGGACTAATTTCTTGGACCCAGAAGATAAAGTGGTGGACATGGATGTGAGCGGTAGCGACAGATATGCCCTTATACTGGTGGCTGTTTATGCTCCGACAAGAGGAGGACAGTCGGACTTTATCAGACGTCTGGAGGTAGGTGTACCTAGGAACGTCTCGAACTTTAGTGCTTATGGGTGATGCAACGCTATCTTAGATCCACAGCTGGGCCGTGGGGTCTAACGGGTAGAAGAGGTAGGTGCAAAAGCCTCACAGACCTGCTCAGACGTTTTCAGTTCTCTGAAAGATACCTTTGGATTTATTGAATGTGCCAGTGTGGACCTGGTCTAACCGTATCGGGTCAGCCTGTAGACCAGTAGATAAAGATAGTATAAGTTGAACGCTTTTTTTAAGTCGTCGGCTACACAGGCCACAAATTTGTGATTTGTACAGTCGACCTAGTCTGCATAGGCAGGGACCAAGTTACTGGAAGCTGAACGCGTCTCTTCCGGCGTGCCAAGCTTACAGAGATGGGATTGGCGAATTAGTTAAGCGGGTGTTAACGGGATCAACCCTCACAAACTAATGGAAGTACGTCCTAAAAAGACTAATTAGAATAGAATCCATTAGGTTTAGCAAGGTACTAGCAATAAAGAAAAAATAGAATAAAAGGGAACCTAGTTAAGAGCTTAAAAGAGGCGTTTAGAAGAGGTATTGCAAATGATATGATGGCGGCGAGTTTGGCGCTGGACCAATTCACAAACGCCACGCACGAAGTATACATTGGCAGAACTAAGGTACGTGCTCTAAGAAACGAAAGAACTAAAGCTGCTCGGTGGGCATGAGGGGCAGTGGCTCAACGTAGCACAAAGCTACAATTCGGTCTTCAGTGAACCAAAGTGGGCGCACAGTGCTTGAGCCTGAGCAGATATGTGCGGCGTTTGGGACGAATGGTGGTCCGGAACGCAGGATGGACTTTACTGCCTACTTGGACGGCATGCCACTACTCTCGCCAATTGGGGCGTGGTGTTGCCAAATACCGATAATATCCATGGAAATACGGGATGCGATGATGGGTCGCACAGGAAGCAAATCGTCCGGTTTGGACGGTCTCTCCTACAAGATTTACTATATATACCAGACTTCTTTGATGGCTCTTTAGCAGATATCTAACGTAGCTGGCAACAGAACGTAGAATTCTTAGTTATGTGAGCTGATGAGCGGTGGTACTGCTGAGAAAGGACCCAAGCAATGGGAAACAAATGGAAAATTTCCGGCACATAACGCTGCTAAATCCAGACTTCAAAATTTTGGCCATGGTGCAAGCGAAGAGGTTGGCGCTTGTCATCGAGGAAGCAATTTCTGATGCACAAATGTGTGCCATCATAAGCAGATCTATCCACGACAAACTCCACCGCATGCCACAGAATGACAGCTGCGTAATGAAGCTGGCATTATTGGGGCTTTGATAAATTTGGATCAATCGAAAGCCTTTGATATGGTCGACCACCAATACTTGGCGGCCGTCCTGACAGCAGTCAATTTCGATCTCGTTTCCCGTGGCTAGATCACAGCAATATACAGCGACATCTGCTCGGTAGTTAGTATGAATGGTTACCTGTCAGAACCATTTAGCATTATGTACGCGATCCGGCAAGAGTATTCCCTCTCATCTCTCTCGTATGTAATGGCACTAGCGCAACTGCTGCGGAAACTGGAGGCGTTGAGAGGTATCTTGCGCGAACTAGGACGTGGGATAAACGTATCGGTATACACGGACGACGTCACCGTCATAGTTTAGAACAACGGGTATATAGACGTGGTCGACACCGCTCTAAAAGAATACGAAGCGGTGACAGGAGCAAAAATTAACCAGAAGTCAGTCCGCTTGCAACTCGGCACCTCAAGGTGCAGATCCATGCCTTCCAACAGCGACGTGGGACGCTGGACGGAAGGACCGGTTAAATTGCTCGGGGTCTGGTTCGGTCCAGATCTCAAAGTGGAGAAGAAGTGGAACGAGGTGGCGAGATGGGTAACTAATCTTACCCAGAAATGTGCTGAGAGAAAGCTATCCCTGAAAGGTCAGGCAGAGGTGAAGAATGATACATAGCATCCGTCATCTACTACCACCTCACCATCATGACCTGTCTCCGATCGGGTCTGACTAAACTGGAGCGCCTACTCTTCCGCATTCTGTGGAAGGGACGTGTTCCACTGGTCAGGCGCTGTATTTGATGTCAACACCCACTAAACGGAGGGCTGTGTGTACCGTGGTTATTGATGCGCAGACATGCGCTGGGGCTGCGGTATCTCCAGTGTTTTCTAGTGTGGTCGCCATTTGTCAGACATGATTTCACACTCTTTGATTAATCTGCTGTCCTGATCAAACGTAAACAGAGGCAAGACGCCTGACACGTAGAGTGACGTCACACTCCTCTACCAGTCGTCATTATTATTATTATTATTATTATTATTATTATTATTATTATTATTATTATTATTATTATTATTATTATTATTATTATTATTATTATTATTATTATTATTATTATTATTAATATCATTATTATTATTATTGTTCAGTAGTTTTATTTTTATAACGTGCTTTCACTTCACTACCGAGCGCAGCTCTGTGCGCCTTCGGTATCTGCTGTGGTTTGCTGTGGTGCTCTTATGGTTACTGTATTGAAAGTGTTTTGCGTAGGATGTGTGCAGTGCCCAGTAGTGCAATTTTCTCTATATTATATATATTTGTAAGTCCTGGTGTGTTTGTTATTTATTTGTTTGAATATTTTTTTATTATACCTAAGGCACCTACTATGATAGGAATTGTTTCTGTTTTTAGATTCCACATTCGAGTTACCTCTATTTCCAGGTCTTTGTATTTTGAAAGTTTTTCCATTTCTTTTAGAGAAACGTTGTCATCTGCTGGTATTGATACATCAATTAGAAAGCATTTTTTTCTTCATGATCTTTGACAATTATATCTGGTCTATTTGCCTTAATTTCTCTATCTGTGTGTATTGGCATATCCCAGAGTATGGTTGCTTTTTCGTTTTCTTTGACCTTTTCTGGCGTGTTTTTATACCATCTTTTTTCTGTTGTTATTCCATAGTGTTGGCATAGCTTCCAGTGTATATAGAGTGTTGGAATAGCTTCCAGTGTATATAGGGTGTTGGCATAGCTTCCAGTGTATATTATTATTATTATTATGTTGTTTTTTTACTTCTTTCTTTAAATTTTCTTCCATTTCTCGCCGAGTGTTTTCCGTAGACATAGGTCAGAGAAACTCGTTGTATGCATTCCCAGTTTACACACACAAATTCACAGGTAAAACATGTATTTAAGAAAAAAAATTCATGAATGGATGTTGTTTTCACAGTGATAATACTGTTCTTCTGAGTACATGAGTCGTTCCAGTGAGCACTTTTTTGCACTTCCTGTTGGGATGGTAAGCCTGGTATCATTTTCAAATAGGTTTCAGTACCTTTTTTTTAACATTCCTAGAGATCCTACAATCACTGGTATGGTAGTCGCCTTGAGGTGCCACATTTTTTCAATTTCTATTAACAAGTCGTTATATTTACTGATTTTGTCAAATTCTTTCGCCGGTATATTATGATCAGAGGGAATACTCATGTCAATTAATTAACACGTCTTCTTTGTCTGATCTTTTATAATAATATCCGGTTTATTAGCTTTTATAGTTTTGTCGGTATGTACGGGGAAGTCCCAGAAAATTGACACATTTTCTCCCTCTATTATTATTATTATTATTATTATTATTATTATTATTATTATTATTATTATTATTATTATTATTATTATTGTTGTTGTTGTTGTTGTTGTTATTATTATTCAGTAGTTTTATTTTTATAACGTGCTTTCACCTCACTACCGAGCGCAGCTCTGTGTGCCATGGGTATCTGCTGTGGTTTGCTGTGATGCTCTTATGGTTACTGTATTGAAAGTGTTTTGCGTAGAATGTGTGCAGTACCCAGTAGTGCAATTTTCTGTATGTTATATATATTTGTAAGTCCTGGTGTTTTTTGTTATGTATTTGTCTGAATATTTTTTTATTGTACCTAAGGCACCTACTATGATAGGAATTGTTTCTGTCTTTAGATTCCACATTCGAGTTACCTCTATTTCTAGGTCTTTATATTTTGAAAGTTTCTCCATTTCTTTTAGGGAAACGTTGTCATCTGCTGGTATTGATACATCAATTAGAAAGCACTTTTTTCCTTCATGATCTTTGCCATCTATATCTGGTCTATTTGCCTTAATTTCTCTATCTGTGTGTATTGGCAAATCCAGAGTATGGTTGTTTTCTCGTTTTCTGTAACCTTTTCTGGCGTGTGTTTATACCATCATTTTTCTGTTGTTATTCCATAGTGTTGGCATAGCTTCCAGTGTATAAAGGTCCCAGCTCTGTCGTTGTCTGTGAATATATTCCTTCTTAGCCATTATTATTATTAATTATTATTATTATTATTATTATTATTATTATTATTATTATTATTATTATTTTATGTTTGACTTTTGTTTTGCATTTGTACAAGTTGGATCCAAGTCTCACCCAGAGACCTCAAGAGACAACAAGTTAGAAGTTCATGTAGGTGTTATGCCTAGGGTACCATATATTTGGATTTGTACAGTTTTGTTCAAGTGAATGTTTAAGAAACCATAAGAAAATTATGTTTGCTTTAAAATTTGAGATCACATAGACAGTAGTTTACGTAGGATATGGGCAGTTCCCATGAGCACTATCTTTTGGACTTCAGCCATTTTGGGGTTTCCTGGTATCTGAGCTAGGTAGTAATCAGCCCGTTTCGCTGTCATTCCCAGGGCACCTATGACAATAGGTATTGTTTTCGTCTTCAGATTCCACATTTTGCTAATTTCTATTTCAAGATCTTTATATTTGCTCAGTTTTTGGTAGGTCTTGACAGATACGTTTATATCAATTGGGACAGTCATATCAATGAGGAGGCATGATTTTTTATTATTATTATTATTATTATTATCATTATTATTATTATCATTATCTTGGGCTGCTATAACAAACTGATCCGTTTCTGATTTTAAGCCAGAAGATACAAACCGCTGATGGATAAGGGCTTTGTCAACATCGGCATTATTAGCTCTCTTTGGGTATTTACCATTGGGAGGTTTTTCTTGCCATTTATCAGTAAGAATATTTAAAAAGCTCTTTTTCGCGGGTTTTTATACGCTTAGCTTTTTCTGTGGTTCTTTCTAGTACGTCTAATTCTGGGATTTTTTGTATTTGGAATTCATTTAGATTTTTGTTTGCCTCTTTTGTTACTGAGTATATCGTTTTCTTTTTTCCATACTTTAAGGCAAGTATTAACATCCAGTCATCAGAGTTTTTCAGGTAGGTATTTAGGCCAATTGTGGTAATCTTCATTGTTAATCCCAGTTGTAAAAGTCCACGGCCTTCCCTCTTTTCTTAGCAGGTAAAGTCGTTCTATATTTGCCTTAGATTGGTGCATTCTATGCATTGTCAATAATTTTCGTATTTTTCTGCCAAGATTACATATTTAAATAAATTATCAGTTAACGATATTGAAACTGTAAGTCACGACCGTTATGGCTGAATTATTGATCACTTCAATCATACTTCTTGCATTCAGCTCTGTCTTGAGTATTGCTCTTACCCTGCGATGACACTCTTTTCTGATCCTTTCCCTCATCGTTGAATGTTTGATTCCATCACATTCAGATACCACTAGGTATTAATAGCTCTCCGCTGGTTTTGACTCCTCTATGACATTCTGTTGGTCAAGATTAACGTTGGATGTTTCTATCATTTTTCCTTTGATAAAGGTAGCTTTCGCACATTTATCGAGACCACGTTGTATCCTGATGTCATCACTGAAGTGTTTAACAATTTCTAGTAATCCCTGTAGTTGTTGGTCAATTTTTGCAAAAGCTTTATATCATCCATGTAAATTAGCTGATTTATATTTTTATCAAATATTTTATAGCCATGTTGTATATCATTGAGCAATTTCGAGAGATGTATTAATGCTAGACAAAAGAAGAGTGGTGATAGTCACCCTGGAAAATGCCACATAAAATTCTTACATCTCCAGCATTGAGAAACACATTGTCACTGTTCAAACTTAGTGTGGTTCTCAATATCATACTTACAGAGAGGAAGTTTCACAGAGTAGGTGCTATTTTATACATTTTCAGACATTTCTTAAGCCAGCTATATGGCAGAATCTCAAAAGGTTTTTATAATGTATCCAAAACATTTTGTGTCGTTTGTGACAATCTTCCAAGATCATCTTATTGATAAGTAGCTTATCTTTACAACCATAGGACCACGTTTACATGTTTTTTTCTCATTAGGGAATAGGCCACTTTCAATTAAGACAGATGTTAATATTTTATACATTATTGTTAAGTAGGTTAAGGGTCTATAAATTTTCGAATCATTTGTTTCTTCATTTTTTGGAAGTAGGAATTTTACACCATTAACTAGCTAAGTAGGAATCATGCTAGGTTGTTGCAAAACGTCATTAGCAATTCATGACTCTCTGGGAAGGCATTCAACCAAAAGTTAGGAATTTCATCTTTACCTGGAGACTTCCATTTGCTTGAATTCCTGCGACCAGATCTTACATCCTCTACCTTGATACCCACCCACTTTTGCTATCCTAAGAAGTCTAATCCAGTAGATATTCTGTAAATCCGAGTTGCCTTTTGTGTGTTTTTCTTCTGCCAAATTGTATCCCCAAATTCCTGCATTTCTTCTTTTGATGGGATTGACTTTACTATAACTGGTAATTTCCTCATCTTCCTGTAAACATTTTTTGGGTTACTTTTTAACATGTTGTCCTTGAAGAATTTAACGCGCTTTTTATACTGTGTTATGCGAGCAGCTTTAGCAAATGCATTTTGTTTGATAGTTTCTATGTTGGTATCGAAGACAAGTATGGTTTTCATGTTATACTTTTAATTTGTTTTAAGATTTTTGTTTGTCTTGTCAAACTTGAGATTTCTTAAACATTCTGTGAGACTTAAGCAGCTGAATGTGTTGTGCAATACGCTCTTGCCAAGTAGGCATTTTGTTGGAATGTTGCCGTTTTGTAATCTTTTCCCCACATATAATTGTTGAGATCTTCACGGATGCATAGCAGAAGTGGTTGAGATCTGTAACATCGACATTATTAGCTGAAATTCTATCCTTAAGTGCATGGCAGATTTTATCAATTACTTTTATGTTTTGTTTAAAGTTGCGAATTTTTAGGAGAGTTTCACGTTCATTCATACTGACTTCTTTAACTTTCAGCCATTCAGTCATGATTTGATTATTTAGCTCATCTAATTCAGTTGGTTTAATTTCTGTGTGACTTTCTTCATCTGTTTAATTTACATCTGCCTTGGTGTTTATTGTTGGTTCAGAGAGTATTTCACATTGCTTACCAGTTACATTGACTCTTTCTATCATTACTGAATTTACATCAGACATGGGTTGGTCTATAGATATTTCCTCAGTAGTATATCTTCTTTAGCTACAACTTCGTTCCTTTTATCCCTTACTGATTGTTTAATATGGTCAAACCCATTCCACCGGTGTTATTAGATTAGATTTCTTTATGTATGGAGAGCCCCGTATAGAATATCCATGTGGTTGTTGTTGTTATCATCCTCCTCCAACACCTCCTGCTCCTGCTGCTCCTGCTGCCCTTGCTGCTCCTCCTCCCTCTCCTCCTCCCTCTCCTCCTCCCTCTCCTCCTCCTCCTCATCATCATCACCATCATCATCATCAAGGCTGTGAGCTGGTAGAATCGTGAGCACGCCGAGCAATATGCTTAGAGGCTTTTCATCCGTCCTTAGGTTCTAAGTTCAAATTTCGCCGAAGTGGACTTTGCCTTTCATTCATCATTTCGGAGTCGATAAATTATTTACCATTGAAACGCTGGGATCGATGTAAACGACTAATACCTTCCCTCAGGAATGTCAGGCCTCGTGCCAATAATAGAAATTATTATTATTATTATTATTATTATTATTATTATTATTATTATTATTGTTGTTGTTGTTGTTGTTTTACTTCTCAGAAAGGTTCCGCCTTGTTTGGTCTGGTAGATTCTGTAAGAACGAACAGCGGCTTGCTGTCAGAGATCTCACAGGTTCTCGCTTAGCACATTATTAACTTTGGTACTTGGTTGTTAATTATCATAGGAGAAATTCAACATCCAAGTAATCTCAAATTCCGAGCTGTCCTGGGCAGAGCAGTTCTTTGAGCTTGCTGTGCTGTTGTCAATTCCGATTTCTTTGACATATTTCTCGCACTCTTCTTCTTCTTCTTCTTCTTCTTCTTCTTCTTCTTCTTCTTCTTCTTCTTCTTCTTCTTCTTCTTCTTCTTCTTCTTATTATTATTATTATTATTATTATTATTATTATTATCGTCATCATTATAATCATCATCATCATCATCACCATCATCATCATCATCATCATCATCATCATCATTATATTATTATTATTATTATTATTATTATTATTGTTATTATTATTATTACTAGTATTATTATTATTACTAATATTATTGTTATTATTACTAGTACATGACCCGTCAATAAGGATAAAATTTCAATTTAATTCAACTATTGTTTGAGAAATACACATATGATATAATTTGGTAATATATTTACATATTCTTAGTTATGCGAATACTTTACACAATCAGTAAAAATATAACAAAGAAATTATTAAGCAAATCTGTACTTTTTACATAGGCAGCATTTCAATATTATACTATTTCCGTGTAGACAACATTACGCGTAAGTCTTCTTAAATTTTTATTATGACGTCTACTTTTCCTGATCTGGTAAATTCTTTTTGAACAGCAAATATTTTAATATTCACTGGATCCCCAACGCTACTAAGAGCGACATATAACTGGCCATGAGCAAATACAGGCGCAAGCATGTAAATGCCGCACTTAGAAAGGCCTTGTTCTTGAATTTTGTTTATAGACATGCGAAAGCAGGTCTCACTAGAAATTGGCGTCTTTTCAAAGTAAAGGGCATATCGGTATCAGATGGTTGCAGAATAATTCGGGAAATCAAAAGTGTGCGACCTGCATCAGCATCAGTTAATTTACTTGTGATTATATTGTCTGACACCTATAAAACTCTATATCGGGCGCCATTGCAGTGTCTATTTCTCTGATCCAAGTTTCTTAGCAACATTATAGGAACACCCGTTTTTAATTTGATAATGTGACCTGGCATGCTACTTATATTAAGAGAATTCAAGAATTCAGGCGGGTAGAGTGTACATTGTTGATCTTCTGCAACGGAATCAATACACCTCAGAGTATATGTCTCACTTGGAAATTTCTGAATTATGTGGTTATTTAGATTGTCAACTTCTTCATTCTTTGCTGTTAATTTTGCTCGTGATGTCTTTCTTTCCGTCTTTCTTTCACTTTCTTTCTATATCATTCACCTCTTTCCCCCTATCTAATTAATGATGGCTTCGAACAGACGGACGGACGCAGCTGTTTTTATAGTATAAGATTATTCTTATCAAAGTAGCGAGCTGGTAGAATCGTTAGCAGGCTAAGTGAAATGCTTAGCGGTGTTGCGTGCTTCTTTACCAATCATCCCTTCGGAGTCGATAAATTAAGTACCACTGAAAAACTGGGGTTGATGTAATCGACTAGGTCCCCACCCAACAAATTTCAGGTCTTGTATCTTTAAAAGAAAGGATCATTATTAAGACAGCGTGCTACCAGAGTCGTTAGCATGCCATGATCTTTGACAACTATATCTGGTCTATTTGCCTTAATGTCCCTATCTCTGTGTATTGGCATATCCCAAAGTATGGTTGCTTTTTCGTTTTCTGTGACCTTTTCTGGCGTGTGTTTATACCATCTTTTTTCTGTTGTTATTCCATAGTGTTGGCATAGCTTCCAGTGTATATACGTCCTAGCTTTGTCGTGTCTGTGAATATATTCCTTCTTAGCCAGGACTGGGCAGCCAGAGATAATATGATTTATTGTTTCTTGTCCACCTCCACATATTCTACAGTTACTTGTTATGTTTCTTTTCATTATATGTTTTTGGTAATTTCTAGTGGGGAGGCTTTGGTCTTGTGCAGCAATTAAAAATCCTTCAGTCTCTGTTTTGAGTCCTGAGCTTCTCAACCATTGCTGGGATTTTTCTCTGTCTATTTCTTTTGGATTTAGATTAGCCCAATATTTACCATGTAGGAGCTTTTCTTGCCATCGTTTTATCATGGTCCGTTGCTGTTCTAGTTTTAGCTTGGATTTCATTTCTTCTTCTTCTTCTTCTTCTTCTTCTTCTTCTTCTTCTTCTTCTTTTTCTTCTTCTTCTTCTTCTTCTTCTTCTTCTTCTTCTTCTTCTTCTTCTTCTTCTTCTTCTTCTTCTTCTTCTTCTTCTTCTTCTTCTTCTTCTTCTTCATTAGGTAGTATGATTTCTTGTTTGTATTTTTCAGCTTCCTTAAATACTGAAAACAGTTTTTTGTTTTGCTCGTGTTTTGTGGCTATTTGTATTAGTTTTCCTTGCTTCTGGAGTAGGTATTTTTGCAGTCCTATGGTAGTTATTTTATAATAGTTTACCAGCTGTATAAGACCCCTGCCACCTTCTGTGCGTTGTATATATAGCCTTTCTATGTCAGATTTTGGGTGGTGCATCCTATATCTTGTCATTATTTTTCTTGTTTTCCTGTCTATTTTAGATAGTTCGTTTAGTGTCGTTAAGGATATTAGGATATAATTATTATTGTTATTATTATTTTTCAGTAGTTTTATTTTTATAACGTGCTTTCACTTTACTACCGAGCGCAGCTCTGTGTGCCTTGGGTATGTGCTGTTATTATTATTATTATTATTATTATTATTATTATTATTATTATTATTATTATTATTATTATTAATATAGAAAGGATTGAAGTAACTCTTCCTGAAGATATAGAGTCAAAATTAAAAGAAGAGTGCCATTGTTATCTAGTGAACGATATTTCGACATCTCGTGTGTCTTCAACTGGTACAAAAAATAAATTTCTCAATCTACTTCATTTTGGTTAATATAGAAAGGATATAGGTAATTCCTTCTCCTTTCTATATTAACCAAAATGAAGTAAATTGACAAATTTATTTTTTGAACCAGTTGAAGACACACGAGATGTCGAAATATCGTTCACTAGATAACAATGGCACTCTTCTTTTAATTTTGATCTATTATTATTATTATTATTATTATTATTATTATTATTATTATTATTATTAAGGTAGCGAGTTCAAATTCCGCCGAGGTCGACTTTGCACTTCATCCGTCCGGGGTCGATAAAATAAGTACCAGTTGAGTATTGAGGTAGATGCATTTGACTTATCCGCTCCCCCGAAATTATTGGGATTGTGCCAACATTTGAAATCAACATTATCATTATTGTTGTTGTTTTTGTTGTTCTTGTTATAATTAACAATAAAGAAGAAGTGTATGAACTTTCTTTCACCACATATCTGACGAGAAAATCTCTTGATTACTAAATGAAATTTATTCTATTCGCTGAAAATAGTATGAGCGTGTAAGTTTTGTTGCCATGATTATCATTAGTATTATTGGAAACGAGAGGTGTGAAGTAACTCTGACAATGACTTTATAGAAAGTAATAAATAATTAGAATTCTATAGAATTAATAAAACACTCGACCCCTCATGGAATCATTGTTTCATTTAGCTTACAGCATACATAGATCTCTTTTATATAAAAGATAGAAGCGACTTATAGTATAGCCAAAGAACATTATACGGGAATTGTGTTGAATTGTTTGAGAGAATTAGTGCGAAAATACGCGAAGTAGAATATGAATGATGTGATATTAATAACTACGTTTGATTTAAAGGTGTAATAATTTTGTATGTTGTGGGTAGATAGTGTAGGTAATTTAATTAAACGCCCAGTTATACAGACACTCCACATAGCCTTGATCTCTTACTCATGTCCGTGTTCATGTTTACTAGTCTATCGACGTTACTAGGGTTGTACACAACATCATATGATAGATTACCACCCAAGTCTACCGAAAAAAGATGCACAAACTACATCGTTAGGTCACTTAGTGCAAAAGACCACGACTACAGGGCCGCTCACTGACTAAAACACTAAAACACAAAATACTCAATATACATGGCACTTCACATAACCTTGCTAGTAGGAACGTTGCCACAGATATGAGGTGCATTCTAGACGATTTGAAACTTTTTCAAGAGAGAAATTTTTTAAGTTCAAAGAAGCACAAAACTCTCCTTCAAAGTAGGAATCTCTGACATCAATGCACTTGTAATGGCGTTCAGCCAATTCCTGAGAGTGTATCAAGGACTCTTGACAATACCTCATTCAGCTTCTCAATGTCTTCAAAATCAATTGACCCCGAAGCTCTTCAGCTTGCCCAAGCTGAAGAACAATCTTGGGGGCAATCACAGGGAACAACGTTCGGGTTGCAGGGAGGCTGAGGAAAAGTTTGATGCCCATCTTTGTCAAGTAGTTGGTTACCAGGATAGAATTGTGAACTGGTGCATTGTCCTAGTGCAGGTGCTCTGGACTTTTTCGGAGAAATATGTCCCTCGATTCCTACAAAATCTCACGAAAGTATATGTAGATGATGCCCTAGCTATCAAAAATGGAATTATTATGAGTTTCCCAGTGGTCTTGCATTGCCTGGTTTCTTGTGCCAGTGAAAATGTTGCTCCACTCATATACATTAATCTATAAGTAGACTGAACTTTTCTATAAGATTCTGTAACGTTTTTGCCCATTTTAACATAATTCTTCAAATTATTTTCACATCCCGAATGCATTCCACAGAATAGTCAGCTGGGACAAGCGGTTTTTAGCAGGGCGTGTTTAAAGTGGTCATCAGTTTCCTTCCAGTCCTGAATAACAAAAGTTGGCACATCAGCTTATTAGATGAGTAGTAATCATGTATGAACATTACAATGATCTAGAACAATTATGAGTGCCTCTTCTGAAAAAGTACCAAAACGTTTGGAATGCACATAGTATGTTAATCGACCGCTGGTGTAACATGTTCTTCAACACCTTACTTTTCCGATACAGCTATGCAGATGATATAAAGTATCCTCTTATGCACGTCCTGTCTCTACTTTTGTATGCTGCAGTCTGGTGGCAGAAGTGCAATTAGTCATAAGATGCTTCGGTGAAGTGCGGCTGACGAAAAATTGTAGAAGGTTAAAGAAATGTAGGAATAAATCCTCATATACTCAGGATTCATCATTCTTACAGTAACAAGTAAAAGTGGTTGGGAAACGTAACTGGGCATTAGACAACACTAAGAGTCATAGGGTATGGGGAAGAATGATCCTCATCAGAACACACTGTCGTAGATCAACCTAACAGAAAGCTTCCGACCCAAAAGACGAAATGATAGAATCCATAGGCTGTTAGAATATTCAGAATATTCTTATAGCAGGGATATAACGCGATTGACTACCTCGAAATTACCATGTAAAGGAGAACGTTAATGCGTGGCACAAAATAGTTAATTTCCACTAGATAAGGCTCAATGGAAGGTTTACTTATGGTTACTAAGTACACACACAATATATACTTAGGGGATCTCTTCATCATTTTTGAACTGAGGGTTATAAAGTAATATTTGAAAGAATGAGAGGATATTCTTAAGGTGGAATAGGACTCAGAGAACAGGTTTGATAATAGAATGATTGAGAAAGTGTGTGCGTGTGTGTGTGTGTGTGAGAGAGAGAGAGAGAGAGAGAGAGAGAGAGAGAGAGAGAGGTGGATAGAAAGTGAGAGAGAGAGAAAGAGAAACGGACAGGGAGACAAATGCAGAGGCAGAGATAGAGAAAGAAATGGTGAGAGATTTTGATAAATTTGGTGAGCAGAAGAGATTACACCATTTGCCATGTTGGTTTGAAGTGATCAAAGGAGGCTTTCACTTGAAGTGCATGGAGCTCAATTTAATAGAGTGGCTTACAAAGCTTTACCATTTTACCACAGGTGTGTAATGTAGGTTTGAATGGAAAGCAATATAAAATGCTGGAAACTTTTCTGCAGTAGTAAGGAATATGTAGCCATTATGTTTAAAATATCCAAGTTAAGAAGGTTTCTTAGCGGTGGTAGAGAGCATTTCGGCATGAAATTTAAACAAACTGGTTTCAATCTGGGAAACGGAAGAGTATGGAAGTAGAGCAATGCATACAAGCATCCTTATTGTAGCTTTCAATTCTATAGGTGATACAGTCGAAAATCTTTGCAGTTGGCACAGTCAAGTCGGGTGATATTCTCCACTTATTGTAGCTTGTGATATTTGCCCTTAATATCTTAGTGCACCCATGCATCAATAGTGTATAAAAGTTGGAGTTACTGACTTTAAGCGTGTGAATAGTGTAAGATGCATCCTTAATATGATAGTTTCTGTCACCAATTTGGCTGTCGTGAATGCAACGGGATAGAGATGTATTTGGTACCAAAAGATTTAATGGAAAAACCGCAGAATGTCAACGAGTGTACTCACTTGAAGTTATATAGAGCTTTCAAGTAAGGGATTTTCATGTATGTATGTATATATGCATGTATGCATGTATGTATGATTGCATGCTTGCATGCATGTATGTATATACATATATATATTATTTGCATTTGACGGATATTTGTCCTCATCTTGTTTGTTGTTAACTCAACGTTTCGGCTGATATACCCTCCAGATTTCATCAGGTGTCTTGGGGAAATTTCGAACGTGCATTCTTATTCCTAAGGTATTTTTCGATGTTATTATTATTATTATTATTATTATTATTCAGGTCACTGCCTGGAATCGAACTCAGAATCTTGGGATTAGTAGCCCGCGCTCTTAACCACTACGCCATATGCCGCTAAATAATGCACATAATTCCACATCTCTTAAATGTAGAACTGTATATATATATATATATATATATATATATATATATATATATATATGTGTGTGTGTGTGTGTGTGTGTATGTGTGTGTGTATGTATATATATATATATATATATATATATATATATATATATATACACATATATATGCATGTATACAAAGATTTACTTTTCGTAATAAGATTAAAAACCAAAGCTGTGTATATTTTAGAACATTTATAAATAGAAGGTCTTACAGCTGTTTCTAGGATATTCTTTATATCCCTTCATCGGAGACGGTGTGAAAGGATGGTTAAGCAATAGTTAATTTAGATAAGATAGGAAATAGAGAGTGAATGCAGGGATATTGTATATGTAAATCCATTGTATATATACATCTCTCTCTCTCTCTCCCTCTCTCTCTCCCTCACTCTCTCTCTCTTTATATATGTATATATATATATATATATATATATATATATATATATATATATATATATATATATATATATGTGTGTGTGTGTGTGTGTGTGTGTGTGTGTGTGTGTGTGTGTGTGTATGTATGTATGTTGTTGTTGCTGTTGGCACTCCGTCGCTTACGATGTCGAGGTATCCAGTTGATCCGATCAACGAAACAGCCTGCTCGGGAAATTAACCTGCAAATGGCTGAGCACTCCACAGACACGTGTACCCTTAACGTAGTTCTCGGGGATATTCAGCGTGACACAGTGTGACAAGGCTGACCCTTTGAATTACAGGCACAACAGAAACAGGAAGTAAGAGTGAGAGAAAGTTGTGGTGGAAGAGTACAGCAGGGTTCGCCCCCATCCTCTGCCGGAGCCTCGTGGAGCATTAGGTGTTTTAGCTCAATAAACATTCACAACGCCCGGTCTGCGAATCGAAACCGTGATCCTATGACCGCGAGTCCGCTGTCATAACCACTGGGCCATTGCACTCCATGTATATATATATATTTGTGTGTATGTGCATGTTTGCGTGCGTGTGTATGCGTGTGCGTATGTATGAGTATGGTTCGTCTAGGCGATAATTTAGTAACTGCTTTCTTAGAACAGAGACGGAAGGTATTTATAGTTTTTAGTTTAATTTAGGAGTCGAGTTATTTAAGTTATCATGTATGTTAGCGAATTCTGAAACCTTATGCCCAGTCTTCATTTTCAGAATAATCTTCACCTCTTAGCTGCTAACTTTCTGCAGAGATTAAATTATAACCGCGTTTTACGTTGTTGCTACATTTCGGAATTTGTTCTTTATTGCTTTACACACTATTATCTAAATTCAGAATTCATCTAAACGGAGACTATCCCACTTATTCTCGCATATCCATTGACCATTTATATGAACGTCTCGCCTACATTTAAGTTGTCTTCTCACCTTGTATAAACATACATTTAATACGTTTAACATGGCTAGCCCAATTGTCCACAATACATTCTACATCCACCCAACGTCTTATTTTTCGTGCTGAAATATTATTTCATCAAACTATCATGTCACTAAAAAACCTCGCCTAAGAGTTTCAGTAGAGATCATTAATTCTTTATTATTGCCTTTAGGCATATGTTGGCTTACTCTAAATTGTCCTTAATTCGTATCATTAAGAAAAGTTTGGAGGACCTGAGAATTTTTGTGTAGTAATTGCCTAAATTTTGCTAGTAATTATTTTATCTACCTCAAACAAAGAACTGTTACACTAGCAGAATTTGAATTGAGGACGAAAACCTAGGTAGCAAATAAACATACCGTGTGTTGTTAATCTCCTACAGTTTTTAAAACTCTATCTCTGGGAGAAAAGATATTGCCGGTTTCAAATTTTTGTGGAGCATTAGAAATAAGTTACATTAATCGATTTCTGAAGTTGTTTTAGGGAGGCTGTCGGATTCATGGTAGTAAGAACGTGGTTTCGATTGCTGAACCCTGCGACGCATTCTGTTCTTGAGAAAAAAACCACTTAATTTCCGGTTGCTCCAATCCATTCTGATGGCAAAACGGCGTTATCCTGCAATGGAGTAGGTTCCCGTACAGGTGGGGAATATATAGCCATGGAAAATGGCCCTATGAATCTATGTGACTCGGAAAGGAAATTCACTAAAGTTGTTTTAGAAAATAATTATATTATTTATCTGAGATGGGCACATAGTTAGATTTCGAACTCACTACGCCAGAAGGAAATGCATTACCATTCGTACATCTGTCACTGCGTCTGTTGATTCTATCATTCCGAAGACTTACGTATTAAATCATAATCATTGTTATATTGGAGGAAAGGGATACATTTTGATAAAGAAATGTAGTTGATTTATACCACTCATTTCTAGCATCTGATTACTAATTTAATGACCAAGGATTTATAAGGTAAAAAGTCGTGTTTGGCCTTCTTTGAAATCATAATATAACAGGATATACCTAAATACCGATTCAGGTAGTTATTCTTTTGCTTTACAATTAATGTAACAGTGTTACTCCAGAAAAATTTTATACATGTACACAACAATATTATGAAAATATACCACGAGCAATTACTTTGAAAACCTAACAGGGAGCTAAAAAGTTTTTGATTTCAGGCTATGAAGTTTGTAATCTAAACATTCGTTTTATGTGTATATTTGCATGCCTTGGTGCATATAAAAGGAACTGAAGTAATTATTCAAGAATTTAAGCCGGAATGCGACGCAGATACAGAACTCGGCCCCAAGGTATCTAGGTGATCAGAAATTTATCCTCTAGGGCCTTGTATCGCTCATCATTATAAAATCACAATGCTTCGTAGCGTCAGAATTATTAAAGAGTCAAAGAAACAATTGTGTGTGTCTGTGTGCATATATGCGCGTGTGAGCGTGTGAGCGTGTGTGTGTGTGTGTGTCTCTGTGTGTGTGTATGCATGTGTGTACGAGCGTGTGTGCATCTTTGTCAATGTGTGTTTCTTCCATTCATGTATTCCGAGATATATTCCGACTGAAGATAATGCATAAAGATATGGAGTTATGGCAAAATAGCTTAGATACATTTTATCATGATATGGAAAAATACTGAGACCATCAACACGGCTGTTGGCTTCCGTTTCATATTTTAGCAAAGCAAATGAATTCAGTGAATATACATATCTTATTCAAGCACATAATAATGCTTTCAATGGTAACAACAACAACAACAACATTAATAATAAACAGCAGCAGGAAAAATAATAACGATAACAAAGAAGATGAAGTCGTAGAGGAAAAGTAGTAATATACGACGAAGAAGAAAAAGAAGAGAAGTAGTACTATACGATGAAGAGGAAAAAGAAAACGAAGACGTAAAACAAGACGAAGAAGAGGAATGAGAAAGTCAAGATGAAGTAGAAGATGCAAATATTAAGGCGGCAGTGACGAAGATGATAAATGCAAAAGATGTAGAAAGATCAACTGAAAAATATTCAGTGCAACAAGAATATATAGATAGGAAGCTGAATAATCATAAATAGATGAATAAACAAGTTTATAAATATATAAATCAAATGATAAATATGGTGAAGAACTATATTGGTGATATAATAATAAAGATCACATTTATGTCGGCTAGTCTTAGTTGCAACAATGTGACTTCTTCGCCATTACTCAGTTTCTTCAGGTATTTCAAATGCAGATTGTCGTCTTGAAAAATAATGAAAAGAAATACAACAAATGGCCAAGAGCTTATAAATAATTTACAATACTTTGATAGAGTTCAGAGGAAAGTGTTGATTGTGAAACATTTGATTTCAGGTTCTTGATCAAATTCTAAAATTTTGTCCATAGGGAATAACAAAAACATGAATGATTCACTACGATTTTATTATGCAGAAAATGTTGGGAAAAAACAAATAGCGTGTAACTGCAAACATTGTAATTCTAAGATTTTATTGGAGTGCATTGCCAGAGACAAGCCGCTATAAAAAAGAAAAAGAACAGACCCCCCCCCCCCCAGATAAATGAAATAAAAGAATCATATAAGGTTTAATGTTAAAATGTCTAGGAAGTTAGAAGTATATCAAAAACAAACTCACAGACAATATCATTTCATACACGTTCATACTGTACTCAAGAAACTTATTTGTTTAGAAGTGAAACGACTTCGACAGTTATAAAGAATCATATGGTTAGCGAGAAGAGTTTAAATTTTAACTCTTCTTAATTTCACAGGAATGCCTACAAAAGTAACACGTTAACTTATGGTTGATATCAACTACCTACGTCTTATCTCTTGCTTCATTCTGTGAAATTATTAGATTTATAAAGTAACTCCTAAAGTATTTGTGATAAACACGTTTTGGGACGGAAAATAAGACCTGGTGCAACTCAAACTATGCTTAATAATGATCAGATTTGTATCGGCAAGTCTTAGTTGCAATAATGAGACTTCTTCACCACACACGCGCACACAGGCGCACACACGCACACACACAAACAACCACCCACACACCCATACACCCACCCACCCATGCATGGACAGACTGAGACAGATGTACGTGTATACATACATACATACATACATACATATATATATATATGACACAAAAACTCGCGTAGAGGGTGCGCATTGTTTGTTTTTGATTTTGTCGACTACACAGTATAGTAGGATCTATTGGGCACCGTCTTTGAGAAAAAAACAGCACTATGACACCATTTGGAAACGATGTGCTGTACTGCATGGCATTCGCGCCAAAGCTCCAATATAAACATTTCAAAGTGTTTGGGTGTTAATCGCACGACAGTGAAATCTGAAGACATGTACCGAAAGTAATCAAATCAAACATGCAGTCAACATCATAGCGTTTGGTACGATCACTAGTGATGGCAACGTTGTGCAGCCATTCAACTTCCCTCACGTCCTCGGACTCAACATGGAGGACTACATCAAGTGCATGAATGCGGTAGTGCTGTCCTGAGACAAGAGAGTAACTGCTGGAAGACCCTATGTCTGGCAACAAGACACTGCAACATGCCACGCAAGCAGGGGAACCTAGTCATGGCTGTCAGACAATTTCTGCGACCACATCACAACTAACATTTTGCCACATAGCTCCCCAGACTGTAAACCCCTTGATTATTATATGTGGAGCGCAGATAAGCGAGAAACCAACAAAACTCTCTGTAACACCAAAGATAAACTGAAGGCAAGGACTTTGTCAGCGTTCAGTAACATAAACAAGGAGACTGTGCAGAGGAGCTGCAGGAGATTGCGAAGTAATTTGGAGGTTGTAGTTGAAGTCAAAGGCGATTTTATTGAATCAATTTACTCTTTAGTACTTGAAGATATTCTTATGTAATTTTGGTAAATATATCTGTTAAAATGAGACGTCAGTGTTATTTTGAGTTTATTTGCAATTTCGATGAGAGTTTATTCATCATATCGTGTGTATAGGACGGAGTGTAGAGAAGTAACAGGCTTTGTGTAAAAGAAAATACAGGAGGATCAGTTAATTATAATTTTACGCACTTATTCACGCATTTATTTTAGCTATCCTTCAGGTATATTATATACAAAAACCAACTAAACAAATTTTTTCGTTTAAAATACAATTTGAACGAAGTTTAAGGTTAAAATAATAATGATATTATTAGCACATATTTTATATTATTATTAGCACATTATTTTATAATGGATGTAGGGTTGATTATGGAATGTTTATTATTCATTTGTTATTTATTCATTTATTTGTTATTTATTGTTGGTTGATTCATTCATTTTGTTATTTATTGTTGGTTGATATATACATTCATTTATTATTATTGTTGTATTTTGACCTGAGGATTAGCTACATTTTTGAATAGAATTGATTTTTGATAGTTTTAATCGATTTTAATCGATTTAAATGTCTTTCTATTTGAAAATTGGTTATGAAACACGTGTAGTCACTTTATTTTCTTTGTCTTATGATATTTACTTTGTATTATATTATACTTATTTATTGTGCTTTTAATTATAATTTTTTTGTATATGTGACAGTGGATTTTCATCGATGAGTTCATGAACGTTGGTTCTTTTCTCTAAAACTATATATGAAACTTAATTTAATTTTAAATTTTAATAAATTGCTTTTGAATGCGTTTTTACCTGTAATTTTGGATTTTATCCCTAATATTATTATATATATATATATATATATATATATATATATATATATATACATATATATATATATATATATATATATATATATATATAGGCAACACACACACAAACATATACACACACGTACGTACGTGCATCAATTGCATACATATTATTTGTACGCATACATGTTTGTACGTGTGTGTGGTAGGGTGTTGCCCGTATATCAAGAAAACACTTTTTCCTCGATGGAAAAAGACAACAAAAGTCTTAACAAAAACTTACTCGTCGCTAGAAAGAGACTTTTACTCTTTTACTTGTTTCTGTCATTTGACTGTGGCCATGCTGGAGTACTGCCTTTAGCCGAGCAAATCGACTCCATGACTTATTCTTTGTAAGCCTAGTACTTATTCTATCGGTCTTGTTTTCCGAACTGCTAAGTTTCGGGGACGTAAACACACCAGCATCGGTTGTCAAGCGATGCTGGAGTGACAAACAGACACACAAACATATACACACACATACATACATATATATATATATATATATATATATATATATATATATATATATATATATACGATGGGCTTCTTTCAGTTTCCGTCTACCAAATCAACTCACATGGCTTTGGTCGGCCCGAGGCTATAGTAGAAGACACTTGCCCAAGGTGTCACGCAGTGGGACTGAACCCTGAACCATGTGGTTGGTAAGCAAGCTACGTATCACACAGCCACTCCTACGCCTATAAAGTAAAATATTAAAGTTCACTGTCCTGTTTGTAAACAATTGTGATTCCTCCGACTTGAAAAGTGTTAAAAATTTTGGTTGAAAATTTATTTTTACTGCTACTCGTTGGTGCTTCTGGGGAAAATAAGTTGACGAAAATACATCTAGGGTCATGATGAATGTCCTACAATTGGAGCGCCATGCGTGCTAATTTGTGGATGTGTATAAATTACATTCACGTACACACACACGCACACACATATACACTCACGCACACGATGCTTTTTATATATACAGATATACAACATATGTAGCAATCATACCACAAATTAATCTAAATGGATCTTTTCTTCCATCCCTGTTTCAATGTGAGGCTCTTACACATTTACAATTGATGTCCATAATCTTACACACCATATTCCACACACACTCATTCATAACAGCAATGGCATTACATTAGTGCACAGAATCGACTCACAACCATAGATATAAAATAACATCTACCAAATCTCTCATACCCCGTTATACTAGCTAAGTCGTAAAAATCAAATATAGTCAGCTATCACATTGAATAATATAAATATACAATATGCAAAGAACGGTTTAAAGTAACACACATCTCTACAAAAATGATACTATCTTCTACAAGCACGTACAGGGAGAAAGATGTGATAACACACTTTCTACCCAAAAATAATCAGAAGACCTATATCATCCACACTCACAGAATAAAAAATACATAGGTATTTAATACACGTTGTATATTAGAATCTTCATTGAACTGAACCTCTTTCTTGGGAACTGAAACTGATCGCTACAAACTGCAGTCGTGTGTTAAATCCAGAAGTAAGTACAATTTATACCACATGCTGCAGACAAACACAGCATTAAGCCATATATACAACGAGAGGAAAATACCTAAAATGAAAGATGATCCAAAACGCTTCGTTTCATTGTCGGTTCGGTCTCAAAGAATGTAATATACCCATAGCATTTGTATATTCCGAAATAAGTAAGGTCGGCATAATTAATATCTTGATCGCATGTCGATGGCAGCGTGAAAAGTCATAACCAATGACATTAAATTAAAATTCCATTAGCAGTTTCAGCAAGGTAAAGATTAAAGAAGACACTGATAAGAACATCAGCTTAACATTCGTTCTAATAGGAAAGGGATTTGAGAGTTTTCTCTTTTTGAGTAGCTGTCCTTTTAATGAGGTGAGTTGACAAATATTAAGAAGTGAGGTAGGTGTCCCAAGCATTCATAAACCTCCCCCATATTGCCGTGCTTTTCTGGATCGTAAACCTTTACAAAATCACAAGAAATTGTATACGCCAAAGACGTTGCTTTAAATAATATTTTGGATCTGTTGCTCAGAAAAAAATCACACAAATCCTTCCACGAGCTGGTCTAAATCTACATTGACTTTCTGGAAGAACTCGCTTTCAATAGGAATATTCTGTCAATAAGAATGTTTGTCAATATTTTTCTTGTAATAAAAGATGAGAGATGCGGGGTTAGTTTTCTCCATATATGTTCCCCCTAATCTGCAAGTATGTGAAGGGGAAAACGAATCCTTGTAAGAAGAATTTGAGTTCCGCATTTGACAAATTTCGCTGGAATTTTATACATGCATGGGGATATGCTGATTGTTATTAATATCCGCCATATGATCATCACAATTATCACTTGAACCATTTCTTTAGAGGTAATCAGTTAAAGTGCTTGCAGTGAAAATTGAATACCCAAGGGTAGAGGAAACATTTGGTGTAGGACGTGTAGGACATTATCAGTGCCCGCATGTGATGCATTTGGACGATGATTAAGGATTAAGGATGCTTTGGAAATGTCCTTGTTAACATCTAACGTAGCATGTTTTTCTTTGAATTTAGATTTCAGTTCACTGACTTACTTGACTGCGTTCGACTTTTGTGGGCTCAAATACATTTCAAATAAATTTGATGAAATTTCTAGATTGGTTTTTCTATGCATAGTCATGTATTCTTTCATTTTACATATTTCTAAGTGTTTTCGTTTTTTTGCAAGGAATATGTGGAGGCAAGGCAAATGAACTTTTACTGGAACTGGGGCGTTATTTTACACTAAAATATCAAATGAGAAAAAAAGAGAACTACATGGTTTAATCCCTATACAAAGTAGTGGCATCTAATTTATTTTTCCCATCCCATGGAGATGATATGCACAACAGATGTGTACCTCACCAGATCAACACTTGCTTTTGATGGCTGTTAGACCGATCCCAAATTGATAATAACGGAATTAAAAATTAAAACAGAGCGATTATTCGATACCAGAATAGAGTTGAGAGAAAGAATTTAAATGCTAAATTCCTTTAAAATCCCAGTAGAAAAACTCAGTACCTAAACAACAAGGACAATATTTTCTGCTGTTTTCCAATCGCTCTAACTATTCGACTAATGCGTTGCTCTGGTATCGTACCTGAATAAATGTTTCGACCCTGCAAGGATGAAAAGTAAATATGACACCGGCTGGATTTGAACTCAAAACATAAAAAGCCAGAATAGATAACGTAACGCGTTTTGTCCGATTTTTTTTAACAATCATACCAATCCAGCAGAAACAGGGAATCCAATGCGTCAAAGTTCTTCATAGAAGGAGTCTGGGTAGTGGTTAGTACCAGTTTTAGATGGTTACAATCACATGCTCAACTTTGCAGCGTAATCTTATATGGCGTTAAAAATGTGTTTTAAATGTTCAAATAACAGAGCTGCACCAGTTACGTGAATGGCAACAGCTAGATAAACCAGGAATAGTAAGCTATAAGCTTTCTTTAACACAATTTTGCTGTTGTACTATAGGTCACTATTAAACAAACTAATATATGACGCACAGTTACGGTGTACCACCAGTGGTTTTAGAAGTGTCTTGGACTATGCAATCAAATTTGTGCTTATATTTTGATAAGGTGTGGTTTGAGGGAAATTTTGCAGTTATTTCTCGCAGGACCAGTAAGTGGGATAAAACTCGCTTTATATTGTACCTTGTACAGCCTATAAAAGTTGTTTCTTTGTAACAGCTACGGTCCAGAGCTAGAAATATTTCAGCATTACTAACGATGTTGTTTGTATTTGTACAAACATCACCCCATTAATTACAATTTATCTTTCCCAATAGAAATTTTTATGTGAATAATATGAGAGACTTTAAAATATCATTCATAATAAATATCTAAAAATTTGCATAAAGTTGTCATTTGAAGCAGAAATCAATCATAGCGATTGCATAAACTAACACATACACAATATATATATATACATATATATATATATATATATATATATATATATATATATATATATATATATATATATATATATATATATATATATATATATATATATATATATATATGTGTGTGTGTGTGTGTGTATGTATGTATGTATGTATACCACTGTTTGGATAATAGTGAAAACATGATGCATTCTAAGCAGTTTTAGTAGTTTTCAGATCTATGAAGAAATTCTAAAATGAAAATGCGAAGTTTTATCAGAGATATTTTGGGTGAATTCGTGAGTGATATATACATTAAGGTGGAGTGAAACGGGGTTACTCATGGAATTTGATGTATAAATCATATATATATAAATTCAGAACTGCTACTATGGCTTTGCAATATTTCACAAAGATCTATACGTCAACAAATATATATATATATATGAGAAGTATTGATATCCAGAAGGAACAATGTGGCAGGTAACGCAATGTAAGTGCTATGGAAGGTCCGTAATTAAACTCTCGGTTTGATAATGTTTCGAGTGAGGAGTCTAATGCGAGTCTTGTATGAGCCTATATATGTTAAATAAAATGAGACAGAAAGCCCAGGCTGTGTGAAATTTTCAGAACATTAATAAAGAGAAAGTCAGTCTTACAGGTGTTTCTGGGACATTAGCGATATCGCTTCATCAGAGACGATGCAAGATCGTTAAAAAAAGGGAAATATTTGAGTTCAATATGGTGCGTTATTTTGGAAAAGGAAGCAAATTAGGAGTAAATAGATAAATAAGAGAATGAATGTAGAAATAAAAATAAAACTGTATAAAGATGTTATAGTTGCAGTTCCATTAAACAAGGAAAGTGGTGAGTAGAAGTGGTGGAAATGCTTCCTGTCCGTTATCTGTAAATTCCAATAGGAGTTCATATTTTGTCATCATAAAAGGAAAGTGGGGAGACGTAAATTCCACGTGTTGTTCATTCAAAGGGTCTAGTAATGTGAATAAAAAATTGAGAATGTAGTAATAGTATTAATGGATAGAGAGGGGAGCAGAGATGTGTATCTTAAAATGAAGAGAGAGGTCAAAGGAAAAGGTGAGAAAACAAGAAGGAAAGAAGAAAGATATAAAATAAGAGCAATAAGTTAGAATGAAAAGGTGTAAGAAAGTGAGAAAAGGAGTATTAGTTGGTGGTCAAGATATTATGAGGGGGATGGCAAAGGGGTAGGGGAGAGTTGGAAGAGATAAGAATGTAAGCAATGAATATGTGTGAGGTGTACGAGGTGGGCTGATATGTTAGAATGGCATTAAGGGATGGTTACAGAAAAAGGTATAGGAGGGGGTTCTAAAGTGAGTAGTAACCCACAAAATGGACGGGAAGAATACTAAGGATGGTCAAGTTTCTATGAATTGACGTATGAGTTTATTCTACTGGCTAATTTGATAGTGTGGGTAGAGGAATCAGAGAGAAAGAAAGAAGTGTACATCGATATACGCACGCACGCATGTTCATATATGTGTGTGTGTATGCATTATTATACAGGCCTGCGTACTTGTGTATTTAAACCCGTACGCATGCGTACATATGTACATATATATATACATATATATATATATATATATATATATATATATATATATATATATATATATATATATATATATATATATATATATATATATATATATATATATATACACACATTCGCACACATGCATATACATATATATACATATACACACATACGCATGCATGCATACACATTAATATACAAACATACATATACATACAGACATATATATATATATATATATATATATATATATATATATATATATATATATATATGCACACACATGCATAGCCAAACATACATGCATATACGCATACACGTGTGAACATATATACGGATACATGCACACGTACACAGACACACACACATACATACACAGAGGCACACTATACAGTGAAAGAAACTTAACCACCAGTCTCACTGAAAATATATAACGGACCAACATATAGCGGGCAAACGATTGGAATTTAACATATCTCAGCTAAAAAGCCGCACACTAAGGTAATAGATATACCTGGACCATGATTTCGAAATCTGGCTAGCGCCTTAATTCTTGTCTAGATGTCTAGCTATACCAAAAATGAAACATTCATCTCGCCTCGTTGTAATGCCAAACCAAACGATAAAAAAGGAACATCTTTGGTTCCAAGAAAATAGGTGTTCTTCCATCAGGATAATGCTCGACCACATACAGCGAGGATGACATCCTAAATGCTGGAGCAGTTTGAATGGGAAACGATGCCTCACATACTATATTCGCCGGACATTGCCCCATATAATTATCATTTTTTCCGCAGTCTTTAAAATCATTAGGTCGGACAAATTATGAATTGTGTAGACGAAGTCAGAACAGTATTGGAAGAGTACTTTCTCTCACGGACAAGTGAATTTTGTAAGTGGGGCCTTGAAAATCTATCAGATAGATGGAAGAGCGTCGTAGAAAATGAAGAAGAGTATATTTTAGATGAAAAATAACTTAATTTTAATTTTGAAAAATACAAGATGTATAAAAAAAGTGCATTATTTAAGGGATGACCCAATATATATAAATTTTCTTTATTATCTACATGTTTTTTTCACAGCATATGACGTAGTGGTTAAGAATGTGTGCTACTAACCCCAAGATTTCGAGTTCGATTCCAAGCAGAGACCTGAACAATAACAATAATGATAATAATGATAAAAATAATAATCATAATAATAATAATGGCCAAATACCTTGAAACAACTAACGATTGGATGCTAAAACTTGTTGAAAAACATGAAAGACCGAAATAACTTCACCCTATTCTGAAAGAGAGCAAAACATTCGCTACTGATCACTTAGATACCTACCAGATTGATCAGGCTGAAGGAAATGCGCCAACTGCTGCTGCAAAGAAAATAAAATTAATTGCAAAGAGAAAAGCACATGAAAAATTAGCTAGCAGATGGGAACACAAAACTCTGCATGGCATGTATGTGGCCTGTAGCAAACAAGCTGATGTCGACCAGAATCACACGCATCAATGGTTACGAAACTCAGGGCTAAAAGCAGAGATTGAAGGTTTCATATTAGCTGCTCAAACCAAAGCTTATTAACCCGGAACTACCAACTCAATGTGATGAAAAATGGAGCGGACCCAAAATGCCGATTCTGTAACGATGAGATTGAAATTATTGACCACCTAATCTCAGGGTGTAGAGTCTTAGCACCTGTAGAATATAAAGCAAGACATGACAGAGTCGGCCAGTATTTACAGTGGGCAATATGTTGGCATTATAAAATCGAAACCGCTGACAAATGGTATAAACACCATCCTGAAGCTGTGACTGAGGGAGATAATGCGTCGATTCTTTGGGACTTCCCCGTACATACCGACGAAACTATAAAAGCTAATAAACCGGATATTATTATAAAAGATCAGACAAAAAAAGGCTGTTTATTAATTGACCTGAGTATTCCTCGCGATCACAATATTGCGGCGAAAGAATTTGACAAGATCAGTAAATATAAAGACTTGCTAATATAAATTGAAAAAATGTGGCATCTCAAGGCGACTACCATACCAGTGATTGTAGGATCTCTAGGAATGATAAAAAAAGGTACTGAAACCTATTTGAAAATAATACCAGGCCTACCTTCCCTACAGGAAATGCAAAAAATAGTGTTAACTGGAACGACTCATGTACTGAGAAGAGCATTATCGCTGTGAAAACAACATCCATTCATGAATTTATTTATTTATTATTTTTTTTTACATACATATTTTACCTGTGAATTTGCGTGTGTAAACTGGGAATGCATACAATGAGGTTCTCTGCCCTAGGTGTACGGAAAACACTCGGCGTGGAATGGAAGAAAATTTGAAGAAAGAAGGAAAGAAAACATAATAATAATAATAATAATAATAATAATAATAATAATAATAATAATAATAATAATAATAATAATAATAATAATAATAATAATTGCCCAGTCCTGGCTAAGAAGGAATATATTCACAGACACGACAGAGCTGGGACCTATATACACTGGAAGCTATGCCAACACTATGGAATAACAACAGAAAAAAGATGGTATAAACACACGCCAGAAAAGGTCACAGAAAACGAGAAAGCAACCATACTCTGGGATATGCCAATACACACAGATAGAGAAATTAAGGCAAATAGACCAGATATAGTTGTCAAATATCATGAAGAAAAAAAATGCTTTCTAATTGATGTATCAATACCAGCAGATGACAACGTTTCTCTAAAAGAAATGGAAAAACTTTCAAAATACAAAGACCTGGAAATAGAGATAACTCGAATGTGGAATCTAAAAACAGAAATAATTCCTATCATAGTAGGTGCCTTAGGTATAATAAAAAAATATTCAGACAAATACATAACAAAAACACCAGGACTTACAAATATATATAACATACAGAAAATTGCACTACTGCGTACTGCACACATTCTACGCAAAACACTTTCAATACAGTAAACATAAGAGCACTACAGGTAAACCACAGCACATACCCAAGGCGCACAGAGCTGCGCTCGGTAGTGGAGTGAAAGCACGTTATAAAAATAAAAATACTGAACAATAATAATAATAACAACAACATCGAAAAATACTTTAGGAATAAGAACCCAGGTTCGAAATTTCCCCAAGGCACCGCAATTTCCCCAAGGCTGGTGGGTATATCAACCGAGACGTTGTGTTAACAACAAACAAGATGAGGACAAATATCGAATGTAAATAATGTAAATAGTGTAAATAATGTAAATAATGTAAATAGTGTAAATAATGTAAATAGTGTAAATAATGTAAATAGTGTAAATAATGTACATAATTCCTCATCTATTAAATATAGATTCGTTAATTATTCACGAACACATTGTTTAGATAGCGACTAATAACAGAGGTGTAACGTTATTGGATATACCAATTTTACATATTAAATACCTTCCTGGAAGCTGACACAGTATTTCGCTAAGCAACAATAATATACTATGAAATATCTTATAGTTGTTTACATCTGATATCTTGGATACGGAACGCCGTTACAAACATCAGTCCTGGCTATAATTTCTATATAGTGTCTGTAGACATAACCTTAACAAGTGGTATAAAGCGCACTGCTAACAGAGTAGAACACGGTATTAACTTATAAAAAGGGTTTGATATACTTTAGTGTATATTTTGTGTCTCTCTCTCTCTCTCTCTCTCTCTCTCTCTCTCTCTCTCTCTCTCTCTCCCTCTCTCTCTCTCTCTCTCTCTCTCACACACACATATACACACACACATTTACACACACACACACACACACACATATGTTTATTTATTTATACTTATACGTACATATGCGCATAAATACCATATGTACATATATAAACATGCATATATATACATACTCAGTCTATTGAAACCAATTGTCATGAAGTTGCTATCTAAAGGCAAATATCGTCTGGATATTGATACTTGCGTGTCGAGAATATTCGGGTTCAATAAACACTTACTCTTTAATTTAGATTCTGCAATGTGTATTGTACACATTGCCCGCAATGGGTACAGAAATATAGCATTCAGTCTGCATCTGAGTGGAGCCATGACAGAAAAGCTTTATGCAGCAGGTGCGTACAAAGAAAGAAAAAAAGAATTGATAAACATAGCCACGCAGTTCAAAATAACATAAGAGAACTAAAAGTAGAGGCATTATCTTATGGAAGTCGTCAACCAGTCTAAATGTCACGGTAAATGCTTTCAAATTTATTCGTGCTACTGTTTGCTGAACGATTAGCAACGGACTACAAGTGACCATTTATTCAAATAAAATCTTATGCCTGCTAAAAGTCTTGTTCTGCGAGAAGAAATATTAACACCGCTTTCAAAACACTCTTCAAGTTTCTACTTATTGGAAATGAAATGTTCTAATTGATTATCAATCCGAAAATCGGGAGTTTTCTAGGATTACACAATGCTTAACCTACCTCTGATTTGGCTTTCAAATAATGAAGCATTAATAGTTAAGAACCTCTTTGAAGAATGGTTTATAAACATTTTTATCTTACTGAAGTAAGCTACAATGCTAGATAGAATATTTCAAACAAAGCATTGTTCGTTTTACACAATGCAAGAAGACAGTCAATGAAATTAAATGAGCGTTCTGATAGAGTGATAGAATATATCCCTAAGAACATAATTCTTTTGATCCGGTCAATGGATCAATGAATAATAGTTAACTTCAAGTCATATTATCAAAGAACTTTCAAGTAACTTATGAAAAGAATCGACAGAGAAGATAAACATAGACATAGAAAAATGTGGAAGACGTTCAACATGCTGGGTGATGTGAATTATATATCTGAGTCATGGAATGAAGAGAAACCCTCAAATTTGAATGCTTTTTTGTGTTTTCAGAAGAAATATATGGCCATACTGTATCTCTGATATTACAAGATTTCCGTTAACAGAAAGTCTATATGAAATTCAACAAGCAAATAACACTTGCAAATGGTATAGGATTTGAGGTTTTGAAGAAGCTAAAGCGGATGATGTGGCTGAATTCCTTATGTCTCACTCGAAACGAATATGTAAATATGAAGTGAAGATGTAAGAGCAAGCTCAGA